>NW_010972439.1:2854006-2854255 GCF_000737465.1 Haliaeetus leucocephalus | reverse complement strand
GGGGGCGCTGGCACTTAAGCAACAGAAGCGGGCAAGAGGATTTTGCAGGAGTTCATCTGCCAAACCAATTAACTGCAAACTGCTCTTCTAGAGAGATGCCACAGTTTCGGCCCCAGCGTGCGGCACCGCAGTTACACAATGAGACACCCAGGCGTGCGCGGCTCTCCCCGGCGGGGGGGCACCAGAAACCCAGCACCCCCCCCACCCCACACACACACACCCCAATTTCGGGTGCCCTGGGCTAGCCAG
>NW_010972439.1:2619298-2853050 GCF_000737465.1 Haliaeetus leucocephalus | reverse complement strand
GGCTTCCTGCCCGGTAACAAAAGCTGACCCACAGGTAGCACCGGCGCTACTTTTGGGGAGGGGGGACGCACGCAGGCAGGCTGCTTTTTCTTGAAAATCAAGCCAAGAGAGCACCCGGGGGGCACCCACGAGCGCCAGGCGCTCGTGCGTGGACTTCTGTCACGCCGTCGGCCCACCCTGTTCCCGCTCTTTTCCACACAAAACCGCCCGGGAAGGTGCCCCGGCTCTCCTGCCTGCCTGGCGGGCTGCAGCCCCGGTGCGGGGGGGGACGACACCCACCATTCGGGGAGCCTTATGTGTGTGTGTCCCCCCCCGGGCCCCGCAGGCTGCCACCAGCACTCCCCCGGACCGCTGCCCCTGACTTCTGTGCGGTGGGACCGCGGGCATTCCCCTCCGCCCATCACCAGAGCTCCGCCGCAGCTCCAAGCATTCCTGTTTGCAAGTAGCTTGGGACTGCCAAAAAAAAATAAAAAAAAAAAAGGAGCGAAACTGCGGGCTTCCCTGAGAGACACCGTTCGGAAGCGTATGGGCTCCCGGGGGGGAGAGGGATATTGGGTCCGCCAGGCGCAAAAACACCTCTCGTAAGAAGGTCGTCCGCACTATAAAAGGAAATCGCGCCCAGGCAGAAGCGGGAGAAACCTCTGGGCTTTTCCTCCGAGGACAGACGGGTACGCTCATGGGAGCGCTGCGGCCGAGCGCCCGAGCTGCGTATATTTTGAAATGTAACACGACACCTTCCTCGCTCTTGCTCTTTCTCCCTCCGTGGCTCTTCTTTACTGTATTTAGAGGAATGTTTTTGTTACCGGCCCCGCGTTCCCGGCCCCGCTCTGATCTCGCTCGGCCCTCGCCGCTCGCCTCTCCCGCTTGGACTCCTCAGACCGTCTCTCCGGTTTCCTCGCGCACGCCGCCTCACCCTCTCGGACGCACGTGCCCGCTCAACACTCGCCCTCCTCGTGCCGCCGGACCCCCGGCCTCCTCTCCGGGATCGCGCTCCCCTCGGCCTTCGCCGCTCGGCGCGGCGCTGAGCGCTGTCCGTCAGCCTTGCCGGCACCGCTCGTGCCCGGCCCTTTGGGAGCTCGCTCCCTGTGACGTCGCTTCTCGCCCCCCCCAGTTCACCCCTCTTTTCCCGTCGCCGAGCTGGTCTGCCCTGACTTTTCGCGAGCCGTCGTTCACCCTGACTGTGCGTTTTGGGGGTCCAGCCCCCGAGTGCTGGTACCTCCCCGGAGGAGAAGCTGCCTCCTCTGCGGCGCTAGCAGAAGGCTCCCGTCCAGTGACAGGGCAGCGGCGGGTGGTACGTCAGATTCCTGCCCCAGATTACTCCGGAGGTAAGGAGGCACCTGCCGCCTGCCGGCGCCCAGGCCCAGCGCGGCTGGCATCACAGAAAGCTTTCTGCACGTACGGATTGTAGAACGATGGGGCGGCCCAGGTTGGGCAGGACCTCCAAAGATCGTTTGGTCCAGCCCTCTGTGGGAAGGGGAGCCTCGGTGAGGTTACCTGACACCCTGTCCAACCGCATCTTGAAAACCTCCAGGGATGGGGACTCCACCACGTCGCTGGGGACATTGCTCCAGTGGATGATTGTTCTCACTGTAAAAAATTTCTTTCTCGTATCAAGATGAACCCTCTCCTCGTGCAACTTGTACCTATTGCCCCTCGTCCGCTCCCCGTGGCTCCTTGTGAAGAGAGAGCCTCCGTCCTGTTTGTGGCCATACACATACCCGTACGATTTGACCGGGGTTTGTGCGATAGAAGCCCGGTTCTTGCTGCTTTCGCAGAGCCCGCTGCCGCAGGCACGGCCGAGGGCTTCAACGCGCGCCTCTCCTACGTACTGTTTAATGCTATTTGCCCCGGCACATTCTTTAGCTGCACAATGAAACGGTTGTACTTTGTCATCCGTAGGATTTCCACCCTGGAATATCGATTTACAGCCCAGCATTACAGGGTGTCCTCAAAAAGCGAGAAGGGAAAGGAGAGATGTTATATAACTGGGCCGGCGCTGCAGAGCCCGCCAGCCACCGCCAGGATTGTGTCGCAGGGGTTCCCGCCTCCCAAAACATCCCCCTTCTTCCCCAAAAGTCCTCCTGCCTCACCCTCAAAGGCGGTCCGCGCCTTTAATCTCAAAAAGGGAGACCACCCTTACAGCTGCGGTGCGCTGCATCCGACGCTGAAGGGGAGGCTGGAGGGATAAAGCCCAGGTATTTTTGAACCGTCGCACCGGCGGCTCTACCTGGCTGTCTTCCAGCGTGCTCTTTAAGTGTGCTCACTGTTTCTCTATACAAGACTGCTGATCCATCAGTTAATCATATTGAGTAAGTACCTAAAATTAACTTTTAAATTATTAATGCATGAGAACATATCCGTTTGCCATGTACATTATTTTAAAGGATTACGGTGTGTACACTGAGTGCCATTAACGTTACATTTTGAAGACATTAAATTGACTTGTATGGAAATCAGAAGAGTAGATGGATTCCTCTACAAATGCCTTTGACAATGATAAAAAGTTCAATTGGATTATTATTAAGCATGTGTCTGTACTTAAATTTCTTTCTAATAAATACATACAAAAATAAGAGACTGCCCATCTCTTAACAGTATAATATTTTTCATTTTGTGGTGGGTTAAAAAAAATAGATACACATGAGTATTGAAAATACTCCTCTGACAAAGAAAAACACTAGGAAAGATATGTTTAGTCTCCTAGACTACAGCTGTGTCATTCAAGACAAAACTGTACTGTCATAAAATTGTTTATCCAAAATAGCACCGTTAAAACTGTTAAATGTAGAAGCAGCGATTCATCCTTTCAATGGCACTGAAGGACATACTCATGATAGTCATCTTCTTTTCCCTTAACTAACAGATCTCTGAAAAAAACCTACAGTATGCCATATCATGAAAATAACAGCCTAAAATGCCAATATTTTCTCTAAGAGGAAAAAATTTGTCATTTTCTGCAAGAAAAAGCACACAAGAAATAAAGACGGCAATAACATTCTGCGACTGCGTAAACATTATTCCTGCTCAAGGATAGTCCAAAAAGTAAAGGCCAACACCAGCGCAGAAGCCTCGGTGCCTTCGGGACATCGGTGCCAGGGAATCGTGCCCAGGAGAAGTTTGTCCCAGCTCCCCATTTTCTCCTTCTCTGCAGTGGTTAAGGTTAAGGTTAGAGAAGACCGAGCCCACTGACCTCTGATGGAAGAACTAATGGGACTCCCCGGCCGTGCTCAGGGGGATCGGAGCGCCGGGGGAGAAGAGGACAGGGCGTGCAGTCCCCTCCTAGCTGGAGAGGGTCTTGCTACCCTGCAACTGCCGAGCTCGGAGCCTGTGGTACAACTGGGCTTAGGACATCAGTTTAGTCTCCAATTTACTACTCAAAATATCAGGAAAGCCCCGAAGATGCCCTCTTTGCCGTTTTTTACTCCTCAGAAAACTTACATTAACGTAAGTTTCTCATGTCTTAAGGCTTCAGAAACAGCTCTGAAATATAAGCAGAACATAGGCATTCTCTGTCTGTCTGGTGCTACGTTTAAGACTCAAGACCTAATAATAAATGGCTGTTGGAGTTCAAGTACAGCGGACTTGGTTTGCTTTCCGCAGAGACTTGAACTCTGCAGGGTGACTTTCCTTTTTGGAACTTATCCAAAGGACACTGAGCTCACAATTCAGTTAGCTCCAAGAGCGAAAAAGGTCATTTTAAAGTTTTATTAAATTGACTAATGAAAACTGTCTAGTAGATATGATGTTTTCTTTGGAAACATTCTTAGATTTCATATATATTCTGAGAACAGGCATAATTTTCTTTTCTATTACATTGATTTAGGAAATGAAAATCCAATAGCAGAAGATCTGAAGAGGAGAGATCAGAATCTGGCCACTGCTTTCATTCTCAAAGGCACTTTCATGAAAGCATTATATGAAAGTCGGCATTGAGCATCATCTTTAACTAGTAGAATACACTGATAAAAGACTTCAGTGATCAAAAAAGGGTCAACATGGTCATTATTACCTAGTAGGTATATAGGCAAAAATGCTGACCAACCTTTGAAATGGTAATAAGTTTCTTTTGTCATGGACAAGGCTTTTCACCTTAAATAGACAGGAAGTCTTCTAACACATTAGAATTTTAATAAGGCTTAATCCGGAACAAAACCAACTGGAAATTAATATTTCTTTGCTTGTACTATAGCTGAAGCAAACGCTTCAAATATTTTTAAAAGCTATCCAGAAAAAAAACATGTCTTTTTAATGTTAAGATAGAGGTGGGGAAACATTCTCCTTCCTTTCCATCTACATCCTTCTTTTCCATTATACTTTTTATATCACTGTATGGTGGAGGTTGAAAGCTGAAAGGGGAAAGGAAAGCGCCAAGAAAGAAACTAAACATGTTTGTAAAAACGTTCACTAAATACAGCCATATTGAGCTAAAGGTTACAGATTGTATTTCAATATTCACCAAAAGACTGACATTTTCAAAACTTTATGTGTTTTCCCCCAGTATTCACTCAATTCTGTTTTTTACCTGACCCAGCAGAAACTGCATCAAGTACATTAATTTTAGAAGTTTAGATAGTTCATCTTCTGCCCAGTTGTTATAGAGAGGATTTCCTAACATTAGCTGCGTATAGAAAAGACTTTTTCTATAGTCGGTCTCTAAAACACTAGCGACAGAAAAAGAAGAGCTATGGCATGACCATAACTGAATAAACTCAATGTGTTCATAGACTACATTGTGGAGATCTACTTTTTGTTGCTAGGTAAGTTATATCTCTATTTACAGCTTTTTGAAAAGGCTGAATAGTCAGGGACATTTTGTAATTTGAGATGGAGTCGTAAGCTCCAGTGAGAGAGATGTGCTCTTTCTGGGCTGTACAAAATAGAGCAGTTACACAAGGTGGTAGAGAGAAGGGAATTTTAAGAGATACTGATCATCCAAACAGAAACAGCATTAAAAAGATGAGTACATTCAGCCCACCCTTCTACAAAAACACATCTGTTCCCAGTGCTAGCCCCACAATTAATACATTGACTGATTCAACATTAATAACTATAAATTGCTGTATTCTCTCTGTTCCGATAAAATGATAAAGAAAATGGGTACTTTTAAGGGACATCGAAGATGTTAAGCGAAATGACATGTTGAAAGTGTTCCGCTTTTTCCAAATCAAAGTCAGCTGCTTTCCAGATGCATAATAAGTTTTCAGCTAGGATGCCAGATAACACTAGATGGGAAGAAAAATTCAAAATTATACTGCAATAGGAGGAGAGTCAGTTCAAGCTATACTATATATTCTCATTTTTGACATGAGAAATCGGGATTTATTCAAAACATGTAGTGCTCATTCACAGGTTTGCCACAGAGGAGGAGAGAACGCAATGAGAGCTGTGACTCAGAATGAAATCCAGCCACACTACAGTCAGTGGCAAAACTCTTAGGGAGCTTAGCGCGACCGTGATTTCATCTTGAGTCTTTTCCTGGTTGCTGGGGGGGGGGGGGCAGGGTGGGAATAAAATAAGAATAAAGACAACAAGAAAATCTTCAATGCCATAACTTGCCCTGCATTCTGAAGCTTTTAGGCGCATATTTTCACCGCTGCTGTAGCAGGATCATCAAGCCAGTGGCATCCGAAAACCAGAAACCTTTCAGCGATGTAAACAAGAAGGGATTACACAGAAGCAGATTCTACCAAGCTGAGAGAAGAGACACAGCTATCTAGCTGTACTGGACCCAAACCAGATCTTCCCTCGGTTTGTGCGCCGGGCTGCGTGCAGATCCCAGCATCCTCCGACGTGAAGTGCCCCTCGGTGCAGCGCAGCCTCGGAAGGTGTCGGCGTGCCTTTCGTCGGGGAGGGATGCAGAGCCGGGGCGTGCATTGGGCAGGTTCTCCCTCTGTCCTGTAGGCACCACCAGGCTCTACGGCAGCCACTTCACATCTCGTGCCGCTCTCCAGGGCAGGCCGATGTGGAGTTTTGAGAGCATTCCCATCACGTGGCTTTAAATGAGCAGAACACAGATGTCTGATAGTCAATTCAGGTCTGGACTGGACTTCTTGTATTTAGACTGCTGTTTCCAAAGGAGGTCATATTTTGCTTTCCTGGTGCAGGAATTACCAAAAAATCAGCAAACCAAAACAAATGTACACTGCATTATCATCTGAATTAATCCCTTGTCATAAAGTTGTAATCTCTTACAAACTCTCCTTAGCCAATTAAGCCAAACCTTTCTCGGAAATCAGCTGGCAGAAGGAGATACCCCTGCTCCATCCATAGCAAACAGTGGGTAGGCTGCTTATGCAGGGTATTGAGAACTTGCGTTAAAATGCAAGTTGTGTCTGCAGTGATTCAAAATTACATTTTCTACAAACCTTGTCTATTTATTCAGCTATACAAGAGGAGTAAGAAGTCCTCCTCCTGTCTAAATGATTTCCTTTTGTTTGGAAAAATATTTAATCGGCCAAGGAGGACAGAGCATTAGAATGACCCTGAGGCGTGGCAGTTAGCACACCCTTCTAGGACAGGAGAGACCTGACTTTCACTCTCCAATGTAAGAAAGGTTTCCAACGTACTGTTTTAACTGTCATGTACTGTTTTAACTTCCTGCTCTTCTCAGTTAATGATCTAATGCAAAGCTATTTTAAAAAGACAGACTGAAAGAATCTCATGCCAGAATATCATCCAACCTGGGGAGAGGGCCAATTTCTTTGGAAGGGTATCCCACTTCAAGCAAAGAAGAGATTTTAAACTGTGTTTTCTCTCCACCTGGTAAGGTTCATCTAATTGAATTGTAAGAAGGAGATGGCCAGATCTGTCATCTTTTCCCACTATCTGTACTAGGCTGAATCTGGTAGGTGTGCTCAGAGAATGCCTCTGTCAGCAGAGACCGCATTCCTCATTTGCAAATCCTGATGGGACTTGCACTTCAGATTGTCCGGCCAGAAGCAGGCATTTACCGTATCTTTATTATAGAGAAAAACTTGGAGGACAAATTGTTCTTGTGATATACATCCTTTGTTAAGAGAGCAATCTTTCAAAACAGAAAGGACTGCCCTGGAGTTGCTATCCTGACAGAAGGCAGATCTCCTCTCCTCTCAAAACTGTGAAGGCTGTTCTTTGTCAAAGGACGTCCTTTCTGCGATTGTCAGATGTATGCAAATGATCTGCATATATTCTTAGTGTGATTTGCAACATTCTTGAGAAGTAAATTTTGGGGCATTGTTCATCTGGTTATCAAATAATGTAATTAAAGTTACTAAGGTCAAGTTGCCCCTAATTGTTTTCTTCTGATGCTTTATCAGGTGTGACGTAGAAAAACAAAGATGTGATACAACATAGTAGCCCAGACATTCATCTTCAGCAGCACTGCAGGTCCACAGGCAGTGAGAAGTCTGAGGGAGTCTCGCAGGAGCTACTGCAGCGGGTGAGAGGAGATCCGCTGGCGCTCCTCAGGAATTTCTCACCGTCTATAGCTGGAAGTTTGGGGCAGGCAAGCTTGTCACCAATAGCCTAAGATTTAGCTATGATTTATTCTATTTTTCTAAACTTAGTAGTGTAAAGGTGCACTTCTGCCTAATACTGTAAGCCATTTGGAGCTGAAAAAGATTAGTGAAAGTGAACAGAAAATATCTCTGCAGAAAAGACTTTCAGGACAATTACACCTACCAGGCAAGATCAGTCCTTTCTCCTTGATCAAGCACCTTTCTCACACGCAGTACCCTGTGAAGAAGACACAGGCGTGCTGCTGAACAGCTGGAAGGCCTCAGCAGGACTGGGGCTCCACTGAGGATGCTCCTGTGAAGCAGGAATGTGGCTCCTCTGAGAGCGCATGCCCACCTTAAGCGTGTGGGTTCTGTTCCAGCAGCCCTTGTTCTGAGAAGGCAGATGACACATTTCTCGTCTTACATTGATCGCTTCGTAGGTTCTCCCTCCTCCCCCCAAAGATTTGGTGATCCTCTTACACTGGTTATTGTTTGGGAAGCATTTGAACTGACCTTTATTTCACCCATGCCTCAGGGATGAGATCATTTAGAAAATGCCATATAAAAAAAAAAAAAAAAGACTTCATTCTGTGAACCACAATGGGGTGACGATACAGCAAGGATATTTACAGCAAATCAATGAATCTGTCTAATTACTATCCTCTAATTTAGAGGATTTGCTTCTACAGTGGGAGGCGGACTACTGGTGGATTGTTGCTCCCTCTTTAAGACCTAGAGCTACATATGTCATATTGTGAAAATGTGATAGAAAATTGATTCTAAAAAATTGCCTTCAGATTACTCACCAGGAAGCAATTGGAGTCAGGCCAGGAGCAGATGGCAACTCAAAAGGCAATCCTCTTCCTCCTCAAGAAGTACTATTACTTTGTACTTCAGTAGCAGTATTGATCTAAGAAACCTGCTGCCTTTTACAAACAGTAACAAATGTAGTTTTATAGTGCCCTGGTAGCACAGTGAGTAGGATTTCTCTGCTTTAGCATGCGGGGGAACTGATGCGTGTGGAAGTTATGTTTGCACCATTCCCATGCTCACAGTTTTCCAAGAGATCCCATTCTCCATCTGAAGAAAAATCAGCTTCTCTAAAATCCCAGCGTTCTGCCACAAGCTTGGCATGCAAACACCAAGCATGTGAAATTAAGGGATGCTAATTAGAGGCAGAGGCAAAGCCATTGGCAAAAAGAGACTTTCCCAAGTCATGGAAGAAAGCGTGTGCCAGGACCAGGACCCAGAGCAGCTCAGTTCTGGGCTGTGCTCGGTAGGCTCACCCTGTGGTGTACCCGGATACTCCTGAAACTACTTGCCAACACAGAGCACCTCTTGGACAAGTTAAGCACTTGTTTAAAGTGGAACTGAAATTCTGAAAGCGAATGCTGGCTAGGCGTTATACCCTGCAGCACAGCTGGATACAGGGAACCTGCTGAGACGATCAAACTCTCCATGAACAGGCAGTCAGTATGCTTCCCTAGTCAAGGCCAAGCAAACTCTTCGGTAATGAAAGAGACATTTTTACAATGGAAAAAGCAGGAAGATTTTCCTGCTGCTTACACTGATATATTAGCCAATACAGCCATGATATTGAAATGTGAAGAACTTCAGCCCAAATGTTGGGGGACGGTATAAATAAGTTACTTTGATTGTGGGAGAAGGCTTGCATACTCCTCGGACCTTATTCTATACACAGTGAGATCAAAAGGAAAACCCTCAAGCATGAACAGCGTTGGGCACACAGCAAACAACTCTGCTGTAAATTACAGCACATATTTGCAACAGCAGATCTTACATGGGTATAAACTCACTATAGAAGTGGAGCTAGAAAAACATGTATCAGCCAAACGTTATCTGCAGGTGTGTGTTGTGTGAGATACATGGCATGGTTTGCAAAGCTCACAACAGCACTTAGATTTGGGAACTTTGGCATGATTTGAAGTGGGGATTCACCTCACAAAGATTTTGGTTTGTGCTTATGGAAGGGTGATTTCTCAGGGATTTTTGAAAGTTGACTCTTTCAAAACAGAAATCCTTTTAGAATGATCTTCACCATGTAGGTTAGCGAAGGAGAAAAAGAAAGCTGAACCAATGACAAACCACATAGGAGACAAAAAAGACAAGTTTCTGGAGAGGCAAATCCCTTTTTTCAACTAGCAGTTCAGAAAGTTACTATGCAAACAACAAATATACTTTACTTTTAAAAAAGGTCTTTTGCTTTATAGAATTTAATTAATGTATTAATCTGAATGTATTTCAATGCTGACACTCATACCCTGACAGGCCACTTTTCAAGAAAACAGGCTGTGTTATATACTAGCATGCAATTCTGTTCCCAGTGAGGTCAAAGTGCAAGTTCAAGTCAGACTTGATTTCTTCATCTGTAAACTCTGCAACGCATATTGTATAGTTAAAAGTCACTTTTCATTTTAATTGCTTACATACTAATATTTTAATTGTTCTTTATTTCTAGAAAACTGAATTGAGATACATTGAGGCCTTTATGGTTTTTGTCTACTTAAAACCTTCCCACACAGTGAGGCAATGAGGTAGGGCACCTTTCTATTGCCATGTGTGGACTGACCAAATGTTAAGAAACAGCAAGAAATAGAATTATATCTCCAGAACAGGAAAAAAGTACCTAATTGTAAGTTTGCAGAAAACAAGCAGTAGTAACTGACCCTAAAATAATAGTACTGAACCTTGTGGACAGATAGCCCTGATACTTGCAATCGAAGGATCCTTTCATTCAGATGCGCAGAGCGCTGGCTGGGGAACATTGCCCTCATCATAAGAAAATGCAGGCATCTGGTATCACATGATAATCATACATGGCTATATAATTTCAAGATCATGTCATATGCATTCCTGCTGCATAACCAAGCATGAATATCTCTGGGAAACACCAGTACCTGTATCATGTGATAGGACAGAGACCAAAGGGCATGCAGGAAAGCGAACAAGAGGGAGCAGGCTGTGCCCTGGATATACCGGTAAAAACACTTGATGTGGCCAATATGGTACGGGATGTACATCCGTGCTGTAGGGACTGATTAAAAGCACAACATTTTTGAGACACACCATGTCACAGCAAAGCAAGGATCACATTTAGAGACAAGGCTGCTAGTGCAGAACAGAGCTGGTGTGGAACTGGAAGGCGCAGTGAAACCCATGCTTTGACAGACATGGGACTTTGTTCATTTAACAGATAGCATTCATGTACTCAGACACCCTTCCAGCCTATATTATTTGGTACATCAGCATATTCAGTGTTACTTACACAAAGGAAGTAAGTAAATTGTCTTCCATGACCAGCAAAAATCCCAGTCTCCCTTTGTCCTTGAAAAATACAGAAGCCAGTAAAGAGTAGCCCAACATCCTAAGTCCCATTATTTGTATTACAACAGTTCCCAGGAACTCTGATTGCACGACGGAAAGTCATTGTGCTGGTCAAACAGTGGAAAACATTTCATTAGCTGATAGAGCTATTAGCTGATCTCCATCTTATTAGGTGCAGCCCATCATTGAGTACCCCATAATTGAACTTGACCTCGAATGCAATCATAAGAAGTCAAGCTGTTCTCCCTTCCTCTGACAGGAGGGTTTTGCACCGAAGCCGCACCGCTGCAAACTCACAATGCAAACGCTAGATTCTGCATTAAATAGAGCCTTGAATGTGTGATGACGCTGGCGTAGTTGTACCTGGGCCATCTGGCCCTGCCGTAAGGGGCTGTAAGTCCCTGCTGTCAGTCCTAAGGACCACTGATAACAGCGGCACTGGCTGGGACAACTTGGGTAATCAGGCCGCCAACCCTCTACTTTGCAGATAGTCGTGGCAGGCAGAAACTGAATACTTGAGGGCTCCTATTGTCCAATTCAGTCTTAAGAAATTCTCCTACTTAGCGTACAATCCTTTTCATGAGCTTATCAAGCTAAATGGTAAAGCAATTTAAGTTACTTCTCTCCCCTCAATTCCTCCCAGTTAGAAAACTGTATCAGAATTGCACTCCTCAGGTAGTCTGCAGCCATCTTCTAATTTCCAGCCTAAATATATTCACAGCCAATCTTATTTCCTTCCTGCCACCATTTGTCTGTCTGGTCTATTTGTGACTCAGTCCTTATTTATGACTCACCAGTGTGAAAGATAAGATTTGTGGCTTAGCGAGTGGCCTAATTGCCCAAGAGATGATTATATTAAAAATGCTCAAAAGGAAGCATGTGAGTGCCCTTCTTAAAGTCCAATTAAGGAAATATGTTTACATCTAAACAACTCTAAATAAAATTTTTAAAATCCATTTGACCTGGGGTTTCCTTGATAAATATTTATGCTATGTTTGCTAATTACTGCAGCAATTTTCTCCCTGATCCTCTTGTTCAACATGTGTACAGGGAAAAGGCAAGGCAGTGACAATTATATGGTTATGCTACCTTTCTCCGTTTCATTAGCCTCCAGTCGTGGGAGCGGCCAGCTTTCATGACGTCCGTGCTAGACTGCAGTTCAGATGAGCCTGGTGGAGCCGAGGGTATGTGGGCGACTTGGCAGAACAGCTGGAACAAATGGCAAAAGTTATCTTTGCTCGCCTCTCCGAGGGAGCATGTTCTGGCTTTGGTTCGTCGGCTCTGCCCCATAAAGGTCCGGCTGGAATTTCAGCTGCTTCTGGACGTTGGGATAACAGCAGTGGACAACAGCATTTTTTCAAAATGTGCTTAAATCTCAGTCCTGCAACACACTAATCATGCTGGGATGGAAGGCTTTGTAAGAGCAAAAATGTCATAGCCTGTCTGGAGAAGAACATTTTTGTAGTAGTTATTAATTTTATTACTCTTGCAGGACAAGCTAGAGGCTTTAGCGACAGACGAGATCTCCATTGTCCTCAGCACCATAAAAAGTTAGAACAAATGGTTGGTTCTTGCCCCAGAGAGGCTTACATTTGGTGGAGAAATAGAAAATATTTTCTGGGAAGATGCTATCTTGTTTTGTGGCAGTCTATCAAATCCCAGTTTCAGCTTTGCTATCCACCATCCATTTCATGAATGTTATTTTGGGCTCAATCCTCAGCTGGCACAAATCAAACATCATGCTACGTAAGTCGGCTGAGCCGTGCTGATTTATGCTTGCTGCGTCACTTCAGTGAAGACAATGACGTTACGCCAACTGACATCAGCACGGGATCTGGCCCTCAGACACTGTCAATACCGTTTAGTGCCACTCTTCTGTTTCCGCTTCTTCCTTAGCGCGGAGAGATTATTCCGGCTGACTGCAACCAGGAGCCAAGCGCGACTCGGCTCCCCTTCCTGTGCCCAGCCTCCTCCCCAGCTCGTTAACTCCCGGAGGAACAGGGGGTGTGGGAGGGGAGAAGATCCGGCCCTTTAGAGGTGGTTCCATTTATAAATATTGACTTTAATGTTAATTTAATATAATTGCTTGTAAAAGTCTTTTAGGCTGAAGCAGAAGGCACACTGCAGATGGCAAGGATATTTTTCACAGTTTTTATGGTGGATAACAATATACTTGACATTTTGCTCATTAAATGTGAGCCCTGGTATGTGAGTAAACATGCTAGGCATCTGTGCTCTAAAATTACCAGTGTGAAAAGCAACAACTCAAATGTTTCAGTCAATAAATGTACAGTACAGAAGCAACATTCAGCAACTTTCTGAATGCTGTGTGCAAGGCGAGGACTGAGTTTGCAGTATTACATGGAACACTCTAGAACCAACAAGGAAGAAATAACATATTGCTTTACAGTCCATACTTTGCAGGAGAGGATTACATCCAAAATTCTCTAAAGTCAATGTAAACACGTGGTAGACCATACGCATCAATTTGTGTTTCTGGAGGAAATAACATAGTGCATAGTCAAGCCGCGAAACTACATCGGTAAGAAAGGAAGGTAACCAGAATGAGCTGCAAAGGTGGAAGAGATGGTCTGTGGAGGGAAGGGCGGTTTGCCGTTGGGAAGAAGAGGACAAGAAGGGGCAGAAGGACAGATACGTCGTGCAGTGTGAGCGGTTGTGATCAGTGGCCAACCAGCAGGAGATCAAAGAGAACAGGTGCCACAGAACTGCTGCTTCTCCTTTCTACCACAAGACATTTTCCGCTCCCCATCTTCGGGTTTTGATGAAAAAGAGAAAGGATGAAAACTCAGATGGAAATAAAAGCTGGAAGGGTAAGATAGCTATAGGGTCTTAAGCTAGTACAGGCTTTTAACTTGTCTTTTAAACTTTCTGGAGATATTACCTTGAGATGGCTGCAATTCTGAGCAGTAGCAAAATAGAACATAACTAGAGGAAAACAAAATTTAGCTTAGGACGTGTTGTGATGTTCACAAATCCAAGCTCTTCCAGAAAACAGTACTGTGCAGGCAAAGACAGCAAGTTCAAATTTAGAAAATAAAGGATATCTAGATTGAAGTAAGAGGAAGACTTGTGTCTCATAGTTTTATTCATGGATTTAGTATGTGTTTTGGCACATTTCTTCCTGAGAAGACAACCGATTTGTTACTTAATCCTGTATGATGGAAATGGGTGTGAAGAAAGTGAGACTCACCATATGAAACAGTGATTTATTTTAAAAAGACCAGGAGGATTAAGGAAATGCTAACTTCTTCGTTATCCTCTATCTGTCACGGCAGTATTGGCCTATACAACATGTTTTTTTTATTTCCCAGTACACATAGATGTCTCTCCCTTTTCTCACTCCTTCCTCTTCCCTCATGTCTCTCAATTAAGTCTACCTTCACCCCAGTGTAAAATTCCCATTTTCTTTGACAGTTACAGTTCAAGTCCTGTACCTTTTCTCCCTCTCCCCCCCAATAAAACTCCGTAAAATATTTTATTACCTGCAGGGAGTCAGCTCTTCGGTATACCACATCATGATTTTAGAGACACATAAAATGAAAAGATTTGAAAATCAAGCTGAAATGGGAACTCTGGTATAAACTTGACTATACTACTCTTGACCATAGTAGAGGGTTCTGCCCATTGAAGCGGTGGATGAACTCCTGTGTAATATAAGTAGAAATGAGATCAGATCCATCCTTGACCAAACTAAAATAGATTGGATGGGTTTTACTAAAAAAAAAAGTAAATACTCAAAATCTTTGCACCTTTAGACCCATGTAGTCATCCAGTCTAATCCTCATGCTCAAACCACATTCATGGATTTTTTTATTTTCTATACTTACAGAGCAGTGAGAACTTGAATGAAAACAAAAACAAACCACCAAATAGTGGATTTGTTACAGAATAGTTTAAGCAAGTAGCAGTCTCGCATATCACACTCGGCAAGATCCAAAGAATTACTGAAATCCCAGAATAGGGTAAGTTAATTTGCATAAAAAACTGTGCGTCAGGACATCTTCTCGGTATTTGAGAGTTTGTCCCTAAGACATCTTCATCCCTCTTCTTAATTAATTCTTTCTCAGAGGTAGGCTCCAACTCTCTTACATGCAATATCAAAGCTAACAGGGATAACTAGTATACTACGGTTATGAAGTGTCCAGAAACTACTGTGACAATTAGGTATATAATTTATACTGAAGAAATCAAATAGGTAGCAAGATCAGTCCGATGAGATTATTTCTGAAGGTTTAATATCAGATCTGATGGAGCAATGGTCACCACATCAGGTAAGCCAGCTGCATAGATGTCTATGTTAAGGTGTACAAAGTCCTAGAACCTGACATCACCTTCTTAAAAGGGGTGTGTGACAAACAGTAATAACCAGAACAAAGGATGAAGGGAGCGAACATGTAGTTAAATTAAACAGACCTCAACACTGAACTGAGACCCACTAAATAAATACATTAATTCAGTCATACATTTTTCCTCTGAGTCTGATGGTTCTTCATGCAGTAGTGTGATTTTACAAGTAGTGTGAACTGAATCTCTGAAGATCCCATTGAAACTAATCACATAAAATCCATTGAAAGAAAACAGTTTTCCTTCCTTGTCCTCATTAGCTTCAGGAACTTCAGGTAGGTCCCCCCAAAACCCTAAAGCAACAGCTTATAGTTCACACAACATTTGCCAATTCAAACATGCTGAATTGGGATTAATATAGCTTCTGTTTTGTGTAACGTATCCAGAGCTAGGGAGCTGGAGCAAGAGAAATTGGGGAGTGGAAGGAACACATCATTGGTCCCCTATCTGTAAATATGCTACTGCTGCTCCACTGAGCAATCACTGCACCTGGAAGGCAGGAGGTGTTACGGCCGCTCGCCGAGGGAGGGTTGGATGTGAGGGAGGGTCACAGGATCTAGAATTCGCGTATGCTGTCCCGTTTTCCCATAAATGTTCATAATCGGTTTGTTGTGACAAATGATCTGTTCCACTGTTAAGTGCTATCAGGCCATAAATCCTCATTCAGCCGGGAATTAGTAAGTTCACATGTTCAATATTAACATATTCCTTAGCTGACACAGGGGCATTCAGAGCATGAGATGTTTATTCCAGACAGATAGCAGTGAGATATTTCCAATTATTCCTAACAAGCAGACTTGACATCATGACATAGATTCTATAATTTAGAAGAAACCGTGAGCAGTAAGCTGTGGTGTCTGCTCTGCATTTGTTAAAAAGAAATCCTAGATACTTGTAAGACAGAACTACAGAGGTTTTGCTATCAAAAAAACAGACATGCTACTAGCACAGCCTTTAAATGGTAAATATTACTTGCATTCCTAAGATCTTGAGAAGCCTGAATGGCACCCTGTCAGTATCGCGGTGTGGTGTGCTGTGACATAACAGCTAACCTGAATAAAGAAAATCCTTTGGTGATAAAGCGTTTCTAACTGGGAGCCCAGAGTCTTGCTCAGGTTGCCACATTTAACATCACCAAATATCAATCGAGAGGCGATTACCATTCACCAGCCCGCAACAAAACCAAGGTACTGCAGCAGCTCGAAATGCCTCCACAAGACAATAGACATGTGTTCTGGGTCAGGATTTCTGGGGTCTGTTGTAATAAAGTTGGAAGAGAGATCACGTGGCATCAGAAGTAAACAGTGCCATCATTCAGGGATCAGCATCCACCCCAGAACACGGTGAGCGTGTGTCCTTTATCCATACCAACACCACCCTTCTGAATTGCTAATGGGAAAAAGTTGTCTTTGGAGTTTTGCCACACAAAATGCATTCAGTGCTGGCTTTCAAAATGCCTTCTTTTTCTTACCTGTCATGCTTTTCCACGGCTGCAGCGAGGTGAGGAATGTCAGCACACCATGAGCCCAGACGAAGCGAACAAGGAATGACTGGTGTATCTCCCCAGGACCGGTGGTGTATCCATTGTACCTTTGAATCGAGTATGTATCAGGACTCTCTCGTACTAAATATGCATCAACTAGGTGCGTTTTCGTAGGTAAGTACAGTCAGTATTTATCATGGGCATTCATTTCTCTCTACCTGGAAGGAAAATGCCTTCGGAGTTTCCGTCCAGAGTATCTGGAATTGCCAATTCCATGGCAGTAGTTGGTCTTGTTAGAAAGTTGGTCTAGCTTGCTATTTTCAGAGCTCCTGAAGAGAAAAGTGCTGCAGGTCTGGTGACACTTAGCACCTGGCTGGCTGGGCCTTTGAAGATAGCAGTGAGGGTACTGGGTCAGCCCAAGCCCCACCAGCCCTGTGTCCTAACTGGGAAGATTTCCAGTATGTAGATGCTTATGGGAGAGCATAGCAGCAGGGCAAACACAAAGTGGTATTTCCCTCAGCCGTTCCCTGTTCTCCAGGTTTTGTGTCTCAGGGATTTCCTGCATCAGAGTTACTTTCTTTTAGTTTAATGTATTTGCCAATCACTTTTTGAACCCATACAAATTTTTTGGCCTTCACAAAATTCTGTGATTAAACTGGGAAACTACTTGTTACGAGTTGCATGACATAGTATCGCTGTCTGTTTTAAACCTGTTGCCTGCTGTTCCTTTTTGATATCCTCTGGTTATTATATCAGAACAGAAATCAGGCACCGTTCCCTGTCCACGTGTCCTCTGCCCCTTTAGTCATCTTTTTGAACGAAGGTGGCCTTTGTGGGGTGGATCCTGAGACGTCAGCTCTGCTGCATCCCTCCCTCGTTCAGGCCTTCCTGCGCTGCTTGAAACGTTTTGCACCGGGCTGCCTGTGGTGAGAGAACTCTCTTACCTACCTCCACTTTTTCCTCGCAGCTAGTTCCTAATTTCACGTGCTGGGAGAAGATAATCTTTCTCACCAGACAGAGCCAGAGCCGGTATCACGGGAAAAGGGAAGAGGGCAGGAGGGAAGGAGAGAGCAAATTTCAGAAAGCGTGCCAGAAATGGGAAAATCTTAGCACAGACTTGCTCTCAGGGACTTTCTGTAGGGCAAAGGGAAGACGGAGGAAATGCAGCAGCTCCTTTCCCTAACCCAGACCCACAGCTGTGGAAGGAGACGTTGCAAATGCATCAGAGTTCATAGATTCCTGACACAGACTCTCTCTGCTGATCGCTGCCTAAAGAGGGAGTCTGGAATAGGTGTCCAGGGAAAACGCCACGAGGTCTGTGCCCTGCGGGGAGACACAGGACATCCAGTGATGAAAATAGGGACAAGAGTGTCCACACGGGCTCGCCTTGAGGTCTGCACTGCGCAAGGACCTATGAATTAAAGAAGGATGTGGGTTAAGCCATATCTCGGAATGAATTTGCTCTCTTTATGGAAGTTACCATCACTCAGAGCAGAAAGGAGCCTTTCACTGCAGGACCTGCTGGGTCTACGCTGACCTACTTCCATGCCAAAGCAAACACGATTCCCACAGGCCCCTCCGCGGTACGTGAGGAGTACAGTTTCAAACCTCCCCTGCTCCAACCACTTTGGGCACCAAACGCCAGACTGCTGGCCAGCTTCTCAGCTGGTCCAGGCTGGCTCAGCTCCTTCAAAACCAGTGGAGCTCCACTGCTGCCATCTAATTGGGGTTTTGGCCCAATATCCAGCCGTCAGCTCTTTAAGAAGGCAAGTTGTGGATGCGTTTACCCGTTGCAGACATCCCTTTTTTTTCCCCTTCTGTTCTCTCCCCTTCCCGTCTCCCCACTGCGGCCATCTCCCCCTTGTCCCCTCAGCTACCAGGGCTCACATAGAGGGCATTGTTAGTTACACTTTACAGGGGGTGGAAAGCACTAAATCACGGGTTAGGAAAATAAAGCTCTTGCCCTGCAGCAATCAGAGGCAAGCAATACTTCACCACCAAAACACAGCATGTGCAACAGTGCATTTTAACTGGATTCCAGGGCACAGAAATATTTGCAGCTCTCGATCCTAAATTATACTCACATCCAATATCTTGGATTTTCATATTATTCAAACATAAAACTGTCACCATGTACATTTGGGGCTTAAATTATGTAGAGATGATATTTTATTGCATAGAATTTGTTTGCATCTCTGTGGAAACCTGGCAGCCACCCCACTGCCGAAGTCCAAAGGGGCAGTGACAATTTAGGAAAAAAGCTGAGAAATAATCCAAGAAAACAAGCTACATATGCTTCGTTATCTAATTGCCTTTTTTAATATTGGAGGGAAAAAATCGTGGAAGGAAGCGTGATTAAATAAAAACTGACCTTGAGTAATTTGAACGATAGACCAAGCAGCAGCATAGGATATTTTCACAGGAATTGACCTTCACCCTGATTAGGTTCCTGCTTGGGGCAGAGCTAACTCGCGTACGGGATTGCATAAGGTACCTGTAAGCGGTAGCACTTCAGCCTGGGGGAAAAACAACTAGTTGTGGCTCCTGTGTAGCTACGGAGTGGGCACAGAGAGGCAGGTGCGGTGGCCTGGGCTTTTGGGGAGCAGGGAAAGGGCTGCAGAAGTTCAGGACTGGAGCGCGCCTTCTCCTTCGGCGCTCGCTGCAGGGGTGCGTGCACCTGGGCATGCAGCGGCAGCGTCTCCTTAGCCCACTTGGGTTGGACGGAGCGGTGCTGGGGGGGAAGGTGAGGCGGGAGGTGGTGGGGATGGGACCTTTCCGACCTCTCCAGAGCCAGGAGACATGAGCTCAAACACCTCCCCCTTGGCATAAAGTACAGCTGGGGAATGGACTGCAGCCCCCAAACGTGAGCCCACCGCACCTCCACGAGCAGCACAGCTATTCTGCATGCAGCAGAACCCGGCCGGTGAAGATGTTCTCAAGACGCCCCGGGGGCAAGCCAGCCGTCTGCGCCTGGGAGCTGTGTGCCGGACCACGTGGCTTTCACTTCTATATTTTATCTGAGCTGGCATGTCATGCCCAGTGTGAAATGTGATGGGAAGTGACTCTGCGTGAAGGGTCTTGTGTTTTGCTCATTGGGGTACGTGTGTGTCTTAAACTCTGGGAGGGGGGAAAGAATTAAATCCTGCCTTAAAATAAAAAAAATTTAACCCCCCCCCCAGGAATTTCATTATGACTGGACTTTGGTAACGTAAAAAAAAAAGCAAATGAGACAAATAATGCATAAACACCTCCCAACAACATTTCCTCTAGAGCAATAGAAAATGTTGTTAGCTGATGTTAATTTTCATGCTTCTGTGGGAGAAGTGAAAAAGGCATGCTGAAAGTGATATTTTTGAGATGCCACTAATAAAAATGCAGCATAAAAGTAGCACCTTAATTCCGTGTTCCTGCTGGATAACATACTTTTGTGGCTCAGGTTTTTCCCGTCTCTGCACTTTGTGCACACAGCTATCACCAAATCCACACTCCGAATTTACGAAGCTAGAATAGCTAGCCTCTATCAAGACCAATTCATTTCCCAAACCACACTTCATACAACCAAGTTGCGCTAGCAGGGATCCACTTTCTTTTTCTTGGCCTCGCTTTTTGTTTTGGGGGGGCCCTACCGCAGATAAGCCACTGTCTCGTTGGCATCCTCGTGGGTCGCAAAGGGACGGGATACCCAGCAGGCCAGATGCTACAACCTGCCTGGAAAGTGTATGTGCTGGTCTGGGGCACCCTCTGAGTGGGACGCCTGTTCACCTGCACTGGAAGAGGTTGTGTGAAATGGAAGCCCATCCCAGGTGACTCTTCTCCTATCCCCGCTCCTGTGCATTTGGGAGAAGCCGCTTAGACGGGGCACTGCCTGCCAGCAATTGTCCGTGTCTTGCATGGTGCTTATCTCAGTCCGTTCCCACTTTTGCAAGTGTTGTGTCTGGAAAAGGACAGGAGGAAAGTGGGTCCTGGGAAGCCAGGGAAAAGCACAGGGAAGGTAGCCGGTGGTAATGGATGCCTCCAAAATGCAGGCGGAGTATTTTGAGCATGCGCTGACTGAGCCTGCTTCATACGCTCTCTATAAGCAGTTCCCTCCGAGGGTGACTGCAGGCATTTCTCCTAGTACCGGCCGCCCGTACTTCTGTGTTCGCCTGTAGCCTCCTCAGATGCCACCTTTCTGAAGAACTTCTCTTCCTCTTCCCACTAACTTCCCACCCTCCCAAGCGTTCCTGCTGAGTGCCTCCTTGCTCCCCACAATTTCTATTTTGAGGACGGAAGGCTCCCTGCTCATCTCCCCCCCTCCCAGCCTGCGGTTGGGGTTTTGAGGGGACAGGAGGGTACCTGAGCGCTGGGCATGGCAGATCCGCACCTTCTCCCTGGTGGAAAACCCTATTCTCGCTGCAGAACACGAGCGTTTCCACGTCTGCTGCTCTGCGCTTCCCTGCCTTCTCCCCAGAACGAGTGTAACTGTGGGGGAGGGAGGCACAGAAAAAGCACTCCCTTCCACGCGGAGGATTTGCAGGCGCTTCGTGCTTTTGTTATATAAAATTTTAAGAGTGGATTTGCAAATATTCAGCACTGATGTCACATCCACAAAGGTGGAAAGGGTCTGAAAGAAGAGCCCTGGGCCAAACATATATCAGGGTAAGAGAGGAGGGGGGAAGGAACACGTGCAAATCTATTAAGCATCCTATGTTATCTTCCACTGATATTTGTCTGTAGAGCACATATATTTCTGAAGTGTAAAACCCCAGCAAAGGAATGGCCTCAGAAAGACGTCTCTAGATGCATATTTATTTTTTTAAAGAGAGTACATAGCTATAAAACTCTCCAGCCAATTTTTTATTATTATTTTGTTAGACTGCCTGTGCATTTCTTTGCAAAACAAGCTAATAAAGCTAGGAAAACTGATGACACTGGTGCTTGGACAGCTATCAGAGGAAAAGAATAAAGTATTAGTGTAGGGAGAGAACTGAAACATTTCCAGAACTCCATTAACAGAATGAGAAGTGGTTTCAGAGAAGATGAGTTTCTATATTAGGAAAGCTTTACTTATTTCCCCTGAGGTTCTGCCAGTCCCGTGGGAGAAAGAAGAGGCAGCGGCAGGGGTAGGAAAAGAAGAGCAGTAAAGAGGCAGGAATTGCGAGGATGATGTGGAGAAAAATACTTCGCCACTGTTTATGCAGGATAAAAAGGGGATCCTGCCTGAGCATGAGAAGAGCTTTCTTTAACTCGCACCTGCCACACAGTTCTCCTGCGGCCGCCCGGGACTGGGACCAGATGGGAGACAACAGTTTTCGTCTCTTGAGTCAGCGGTGCAGTCTGAGCGCGGAGGGATTACACCAGCCACCTACACACACCCACGCTGCGGTGCGAGCACGGCAGCAGGGATGTGAAGCTGCAGAGAAAGCACACCCCCCCACACACACCCCCGGAGCAGTAAGAAGCTAGTGGAGAAGTGTCCATTTAATGGCTGAGCTGCAGCAGCAGGAACTGCTAGAAGCTGAAGTGACAGCAGCTATTAAAGACAAGAACAGCCAACATCTGTTGATAAGATGTGCTGTTGCAAGTGAGATGTGTTTACAATAGCTGAAAGAGATTAGAAGAAAATTTCTACTCCTCCCCACTTACTCACTACGTTTGACAGCTCTCTTGATATTTTAGGTTTCAGCGTCTTTACTCTTCAGTTAGTCAGTGCTCCTTGTTTATGCAAGTCCTATTCACGACACTGTGTAAAAGAAAACAAAATTTAGAAAGACAGGCAAATATGATTGTAACGCCCTCCCCCCCAAATGGATGGGTTTGCAGGTGGTCATATTTCCAGTTCACTCTGAAGAAAAAAGGGAATTTAATTTCTAGTTGGTGTCTTTTATGCAGGAAAGAGGACCCATGGCAAAGAAAAAAAATGCAAGAACCATGGGGGGAGAGGTGGAAACTCTTTACTATAGTAATAGAAAGAGAGATCATAATTTGCTGTACAATCAAAGCATGACACCACAATTAACACCTGTGCAACACTGGCCCCTGTAAGCTCTCTCCAGTCTCATTCACTGCTTTCCTCTGTCTTGGTTACCCATGCTCATCAATGTGTTCATCAGACATTGATAAATCTATGGCAGCCTGGTTTGCTGGGATTTTATGCCTCATCTACATGGATGTAAGCCACCAGGCAAGCTACAATGCTAGGTTTGCAATCAACACATCAGTGCATGGGGCAGGGGCAGGAAAGAAGTGAGATGCAATCAAAATACGGTATGAAGAGTAGCAGCTCAACATAAAGAAAGCTTTCCCTTATCCTGCAAAACAGCACAGGCTCCTGCAAACCCAGAAGAGAGAATCCCTCTTTGCTCACCATGAGGGACCAGACATCCAACAGGGAACTCCTACAGCGGTTGGAACAGCAGGACCCAAGGATGAAACCGTTGTTGCCTGAAACCTATGAGGTCCCAGGCTTCTGATGAAGCATTTCCCACCCAGTCCCTACAATACCTCAGCTGAACACTTGTACTGGCCCTGCTTTTCAGCTACATGTTTCTACCTCTCAGTAATAAGAGTATTAATTAATTAGCTCTCCCACCTGCCTAGGAAAGAGAACAAAGACAAACGAGGGAGAGTGCTGTGGAGGAATGCAAATACAATAATAAAAGAATCAGCGCAAGGAAGGTGGGATTTAATATGTGGATTTAAGTCTGTCCTTGTTAAAGACAACGAGGAAAAATGTACTGCTGTAGATGTGTAAAGGAGCCCATCAGGGTAAAGGCAGAACTACGCGTCAGACAGAGCGGTAAAAGGGAAATTCTGACTGAGTTTTTGCTTGAATGGCTGCTTGAACACAGTGCACGTTTTTCAGTCCTGCTTCAGTACAGATGGACTAGATTTGACATCTTCTGGAAAGAATCCATGTATCTTCCTCAATTACGCAACTCCTGGGTGACCATGAAGCTCTGGTCTGATGTGGTCTCTGTGTTGCTCATCACTATATATCCTCATAATTTCTGAAATTCTTTACAGATGTCAACAACTTTAATGTCTTCCAGCCATCAATGAATTGCCCCAGAATGAGAGGCTTCATTCTCCACCCAAATCCGGAGCTGGACAGCATGACTTTAAACACGAGAGATGGAAGAGTCCCAGCTTTCCCAGGCTTGTTTACAGTTCAGTGGCAGACTACCCCAAAAAGCTAAACAGGGGAAATGGAAACCAGTTTCTTCCTTGTATGATGATTAGTTCTTAGACCCTGCAGACTTTACATATTTCTGTTGTGTTGTGGTTAAGTCCTCAGACAACCTCGGTAGTTAGCCGTTTAGACTCTGTAGCAATTCTTCGGAACTTCCTAAAGATGCTGTTGAGGGAATGCCCTTCCACCTAAAGGCCTTTAGCCTTTAGCCTTTAGGTGGAAGGGCATGCCCTCAACAGCCTCTTCCATTTGCATCTGCTGGAGAACTCCCCCTAACCTCCCCTATTAAATTTTATGTAAAAGAAGAGACTTTGTTCCTTCTTATCTTTATGGGAGTTAGAAGGGGGAGCAAATTGCAGGTTTTTTTCACGTTACACAGGAGAGAGCAGGTCCAGGTTATTCTGGTTCCAAACAGTGTTAATCGTAGAGGCTTTCTTTCAACAGCTATTTATTTTTATCCCCAGCTCACAATTAGCTAAAAGAAGTTCATGTACAAAAGCGATGGTCCAGCAGAGACACTAGCCATAGCTAGGAGGATTTCCTCCCTGTGTTACTAAAGGGCAGTTCAAATCTACCTGAGCAGAAAAGAAAATGTCCAGAATAGGAGATTCAAAATCATGCTGAAACTCTGAGCATAAAACCTTACCAGTCCCTCTAGACAGCTAAAGGAAAGTCCTTTCTCTTTATTCCTGATAACATACGTTTATACCAGATAGTATCTCTCCACCGAATCATATGATTTTGTCAGTGGTATAATCAAGGGTCAATGCAAGGCAGTGGAAGGATAATTCAGGCAAAACCAAACAGGTGAGTTTTTCAGTCCTCCGTTTACCATTACCCAACTGAACGCTACATACACTTAAAAGAAACTTTAGTATTCAGCTCAAATAGCAAGTCCCTATGCTTCTTGTATCCTTCTGCTTTTTAAAGCTGCTGACCCTACTTTAATGCAAGTGCATAAGGAATTTTCCTTTGCTTTCGGTGGAAGCAAGGCCAACCCCCCCTGTAATTTACAGAAACAAATCTAGGCTCCCTCATGTTCAAGCACAATTTCTGAGCAGATAGCTGACCTCATTTTCCTAGGCAGTTTTCTGACAGATAGGGAGCAATGTACCCATACATTCCTCAAGCTTCTTTTCATTAGTGTGCCTAGCAGTTTAATATTACATGCTGCGTCGTGTTCATTGGGAACCAAAGTGCAACCAACACATAGGTGGGCTCTGTCCTATCACGTAAGCCAGGTTATAACGAATCACACATTTACGACCCAGTAAAACCCTCACGCTGTCTACTTTATTTTAAAGCTTAGTTTTGAGGCATATATGCTTTGCATTGTCCTTTAGGAGGAGTAAAAATTGATTGCTTTTTTTATTAGCCTGGCAGAGCTTTTCTGACACCAGGTTCCTGCACAGGGATGGGCTGAGCAGCGCTGGGCATGGCTGGAAGGCAGTGATACAGAAATAACTTCAAAGTCTATTTTCCCTCCATCTCAGGGCCATTTCACAGAGGTCTTCACAATAATACTGTAGTGACCTACACTGGCAATTATCAGCTCCAGTAGATGGTGGATTTCAGGTTTGTGGATATTGTCAGGACACAGGCAAGCTTCGTGGTGCCCCAGACGTACAGTGCATGTAAAATGAGCTAAATCGTCACCACACATAGTTATCTCATTGCTGTCCAGCCTTCTTGTAAGAAATCAATTAGGCCTAACTTTTGATTGAGTTGCAATACATGCATCTGTTGTGACACATGCAAAAGTGCACGT
The DNA here is from genome assembly GCF_000737465.1 of Haliaeetus leucocephalus. NCBI lineage: Eukaryota > Metazoa > Chordata > Aves > Accipitriformes > Accipitridae > Haliaeetus > Haliaeetus leucocephalus. The sequence continues at coordinate 2,827,443 of NW_010972439.1, read as the reverse complement.
GAAATTGCCTGAAAGGACTAACAAAAGAAAAATATTCCACTGATTTGCAATGGAAGTCTTTTTACACTGCTTTGCACACAGAGGAATAGAGATGTGGGGGAGAAGAGGTGGAAAGATGGATAGGCAAGCCAAAAGAAAAGTAGATCAGCTTGTGACCTGTGATCTGAAAGACTGAAACTTATTTTTATTTCAGGAACATAAAATGGTCACAAGTAGACTTCTCTAGTTACTCAAACCACAAAGCATTGTATTAAATACCTTTAAGGCTTCTTCAGTATAATTTATTAGTTGTTTTTCTTGAAGGTTGTTTTGAATTTCAGGAGAGAAATGTTTTTCAAAACATGGATGCTAAAATACACAGGTAAAATGAGGAAGTTTTTAAATAATTCACTCAAGAAGGAGTATTTAAATAGCTTTTTCCTTCTGAATACATTACTTACAACAGGCGTACAGTTCATGGAGGTGAGGTGATTATGAGTACCAGATCACCTCCATTGAATTCAACTGAATTAGACATCCTGCTGGCTGTATTCCTGGGCTTAGACATTTACAGGGTTGGGCTGTTGCCTAGGGAATTGGCCTCATTAGGAAACTATATCATATGTAACTACGACTATGAAGTAATTTATACAAACCATGACTGGCTATCCTTCTACATCACAGAACAAGAGAAATCCCATTTGTGCCAATTCTTATTTAACTTCAGTGTTAGAACGTTGGATGGGCAACAGAGAAAGCATGTGTCACATCAGTTACAACCCTATCAATGATAAGGAATTGTTAAACATTCTGTATTTCACAGAGGAAAGCGCTTCAGTCTAGAAATACTAGGATTATATGAGGGAGTGTCTCAGATATAGCACATATTTCTCTTCATTTTATTCAGTGAAAGTGCCTCTAAGCAGATCAGGACATCTAAATAAAAGCGCTAGTTATGCCAACAGAAGTAACGTGTGTATATATATGTGTGTGTGTATATATATATATATAGTTTTATACACACACACATATATATATCAATCATATTTTTTTTAATTTAGCATTAATTTAAAATGCCTAGAGACATTTTAATTTCTTTTAAAAAACAAAACAAAGCACAAACCTTCATCTGAGTCCAAGACTGGAAAATGTACAACATTCCAATTTCTATCCAAGTCAGAACCTGGATGGTGTTGGTTTCTGCAGAGCTTTTATACTTGCATAAATGCAATATTGTATATAAACACGTATTTTTCAAAAGACTCTATTTAAACTAGGTTGAACTAAATCACTCATAAACCAAATGACATTTTTTAAAATCAATGTAAGAACAACTTTGTTGTGTAGGCAAGCCCTTAAGAAGTGTCAAATGTGGGAAGCAGAGATTGTAGATGTATTTATCTGATAGTGTTAGCAGAGAGGTCTTCAACACTGCTATTAGTTTAGAGCAGTAATTTGTCAGCACGTCTAACTTTTGGAAGTGGTAAGTCTCTACTCAAAGTTAGCAATTCTCTGACTTGCCACCAGACAGAAAAATCAGGCTTTATAGATTTTTAAACTTGTTAAGATTCCCTTAGCCTAGGACGTAGGCATAGATAAATAAGCGTAACTACTACATACTTACCTTACTACCTGGCCTTTACATCCACCAAAACCGTACGTACCTGTCTCCTCAAAGAGCACGACAGTTCCATTTAAATCTACAACCACCGGGTGCCAGCCTCATTGCCAACTGCTGGATGGAAAAGCTGGTTAATGAAAACAGCACTAATACATAAATGTTGTGTAAACGCATCTGTAATATAAATACCACAATACTGGCAGCAGACCTGCAAACAAACACGGAGAGATTTCTCTGTCGACATTCTAAAATAATATCGCTGAATGAAAGACTGCTGTATATATGCTTTGTTTTGCCGGCTATGCTGCAGCACGTGCTTCTGGGGTCGTGTAGCTCCTGTACAACACTCTGGGGCTTTGGGGAAGGGGTTCACATCCAGCCCGGTGTACGCACAGCGCGTGGGCAGACAGAATTGTTATGATTCCTCCTGTGGGCTCTCGGTGCTGAGCTGTCGGAGGAGTCTCTGACGCAGCAGGTGCCGAGATAAAGGACTTTCTCTTGCAGGACATCTGCTCGGTGGGATTACCAGTCGGTGGCTTTCTCTCCTCCATGCACTGTCAAATTGTAGCCAGCCGAGGGATGGACTTCTCCCAGCGTTTACTCTCCGCTGTGTCCAAAATATTGCAGCTTTACTCTTTTTGATATTTAGCAAGCCCTGCCTCCCTCTGGACGCCTGCCATATGTGGTAGAAGTGCTTTTCCCCTCCCCAGATACAGGAACTTTCAGATTAGACTTTTCTTTCCCATATTGTTTCATCAATGGTCTTCTGCTGGAGGAAAGCCAGGCATGATACCAAGGCCTTTGCTCTGGGGCAAAGAGATCTTCAGGGAGCAGCGCTTGGAAAGCCTCCACAGCAGGAGCAAGCTGTGATGTGGATTTTGTGCCCGATTCATAATTCTGCCCATAAGATCCTGAGATAATGTAATCTTCCCAGAGAAAGATAGGCTGTCGGTGACAATATTTGAATTCCACCTATTAAAAAAGGAGAAAGTCCATGACACATGGGCTAAACAGATTAAAGGTGTGGGGAGCTTTGCAGGGGAGATAAGCTGACGAGCAGTAGCTTTATAAAGTAAGAAGGAAGCCAGAAGCAGGAAAAGATCTAAATGGAGTGGCACTAATAAAAAATAAAGATTTGTTTTAAGGGTTGAATGGGCTGTGGAGAGCTGACCTTAAAAATCACCTTATTTTGGCACTTAGGTATAATTCACTGCATGAACATCTATTGAACTAAAAAAGTCCTAAATTATACAGCTGTTTATCATTAATAGGATTATACTAGTGAATTTGCATTATGTGTGCATAAAACTAATGTCACTAATAACAATGTCAGCACTTCCACCATCTCATTTCATCTTGTTTAACATGAAGAGGATCAAGAAGGCTCTGAGCTTCTGGTGAGTTCCTCATGCACATCCTAACCCCCTTCTGGATGTATCTTCTGCATACGGGAACTGATTGCCCGGCTCGCTCTGCTTATTTCCATGTAACTGTCACCTGTAAGAGGCCCGCTTGGAAGAAGAAGAAGAAAAAAACCTCCAAACCCAGAAGCACAGCGCTTGGACTGCCCTCTTGCTTTTTTTTCCACCCTTCCAGTCAGGCATGATTTTAACAGGTTCTATCTTGAGAAGTACTAAATCCAGAAACCAGTATTTTATGCCATCTGGAAGCTTGATATCCTTGTTTTTCAAACGGCTTACAAAAATATATCTAATTCTAAATACTCACAAATTATGGGCTGCTAAAATCCAATTCAGAGCGGAATAAAAACTAATCGAAGAAGGTAAATAGAAAAGCTAACCTATTGCAATGCACCGGCTGACTGGGGGAATCAACACAAAAGAGATGTCCGAGACCTGCCGATGGACTGGAAGAGAGAAGGTGTTTGCCAGACAGAAACACAACACAAAAATGAGCAGAGGGGGGACCCAACAGAGAGGCTCAAGGAGGGACAGCAGCGTATTTCCTGCTAAATGCTGAGCAGATTTAAATAGGAGAAGAGGTGAGAGCCACGGAGGCTGGAAAGAGAGGCTGGATAATAGTACCAGAGGAAGAAAAGCAGGCAGATGCAGCAGGCTTTTGGCCAACCTCTTCTCCACCCAGGGCAGCAGCAAGCGCAGGGGCTGCAAGGATGCAGCCAAAGGGAGGGAGTCCTTCGCCCTGGGTGCTAGGAGAGACTCCAGTACAAAAACCAGCTTCTCGAGCTTGGCACTGGGATTAAAGCTTCACTGAACACTTATCTCTAGTGTGTGTGTATATAAATGTGTAGATACATACACACACGCGCGCACTTTTTGTTCTCTTTCTTTTCAGAGTTGCAGTAAAAACAACCAACGGCATTGCCAGCTAACTTTGAGCTTACTGCCTTCTCAAAGATACGCACCGGTGGTTCCATGGCACATCCACAGCAAGTACTGAGGGCAAAAGAAAGGCAAAAAAATATGCGCAGTAGAAATAAATAAAAGTAACATTCAAATAAAGGAAGGACTCATCTTCTCTACCCTGTGATTCTTGGGTGTAATAAAAAATCAAACTTCTGTTCCTGAATAAAAACATTTTTAATACAACTTCTGAAAAATAAATGAAAATGAGGACTATTAATGGTCACATAATAGACAAGAAAAAAAAATTTCTGTCTGCAATTGTGAGGAGTTTTCAAAAACTTGTTGAGAGAAGGGAATTTTCCAGTGTCTGGTGTCTTAGGGAGTCATTGTGGAAGTGTAGGAGATTTGGGTTGAGAACGTCTCTTGGTATTGCAACCAATTACAACTTCTAGTCAACCTAATCCAGACAGCTGTATGCAGCCCCTTTTCAAAGTTTGAATCTGCTGTACTAATTAAGTATTTTCAAAGAAATACATTAGACACACGCAGATTGAGGGAAAGGACCCTGACTTCTATGAATGGGCTAATCTTGCTCCCTGCAAAGGAAAGGGATTTTTCCCACTGCTTTGTCTGGAAGGAGAAATCTCCACCCTTACAGCTGCAGCAGACTTTCCAAACCTGACCAAATATTATTTAAAAAAATGAATCATTGATCCATACATGCATCCCCAGATGTTCATATTCAATTTGGAGTATTCAGCATGCTGAGCTTAATTGTCCATTCAAATCACCCTAACTAACTGAGGAGTGCTCTGCTTAAGGGAGTCACCATATGCCAATATAAAACCTGTGTAAATGACTGGAGAATCAAGCCTACGCTGTTTTACTTTACATTGCTATGCATTGCTCTAATCTGAGGGAGAAATAATTGCAAACGTTTTAACTGTGAAAGAATGAGGAGTCATAAAACCTTCAATCATATTTTAATATGCAGTCACACTCTACTTTCATAAATAGGAATTGGAATAATTATAAAGACATCATTTTTAATTGTCACTCATCATTCAGTTGACTCCTTAAGTAGAACACACATTTAATTAATGCCTTAGATTTTAGCGTCAATTACCACATTAGATGTTCTCCCATATTCATTCCATCTGCTGCAAGTAAATACATTACCACTGTATGGTTATACACCCGTATAGGAACCGGATCACAAATTTCCCTGCCTCCTCATGACCTGTTGTACAGCAAGTGGAAAAATTTGCAAAACATACGCACAAAAAATAAGTTTTGGCTTGAAATTAGAGATATTTTCTTATAAGCATAAGGACTTTGCTCAACTCGCAGGTATTGGTTTAGCTAAGAATGCTGCATTGCACTTAATGAAGACGCAGGGCGTGTTTAAGCTCTGAAATGCCAGTATAAACCTGACTGGATTATTCAGCGCACAGGGTATAGGACATCGTTTTGTTATTTCATCATTTCAAGTCCTTTTTCAGCCCTCTTATGTTTTTGATAGCCAGCTTGATTTAAAGATATCAGGTGATTTAGATTTGACCATGTTCTTCAGTAAATTGCCCCCAAAGTTGATTACATTCACTATTAAATAGTTAAACAGATCAGCATCCTTATGTCATTTGCTATAAGGCAAAGTCTTCCCAGCCATTCTCGTTGCCCTTTTCTGACCTTTTCCAACCTTTCGGTGCCCTTTTTCTAGTGTAAATCCTCAGTCTTTCAGCCGCAGCCTTTGTATTGCCTCAGGCAGCCACAGGAACCTCTCTCCCCTGCTCCGGCTCGGTCTCCCCCGCTCGCTCACCCACCTGAGGACTCTCGTGTGCCTTCTTCACAGCAACACCGCGCTTGGAGACGCGGTCAGGTCAGCCGTGTGCCCCTACCCCTGGTCTTTGTTCGGGTCATCGCGCTCCCGAACGCTGCCTCCGTGCGATCTGCCTGCTTTATTCTGGCGATATACGGGAGTCATCCCTGGGCAGTGGGAGCAGGCACCACCAACCGGCTCGCCTTACCTGGTGAGGAGCCTGACGCAGGGTGAAGGCTAAGGACCACACGTCAACCCCACGGGCAATGGTCATTACGCTGCTACTGGGAAATGCCTACAGCAGCTGGAATGGGGAGAAAAAAATAAGGCAAAGGTAGGGAAGGAGAATACACAGGTGACCCTAGTTTGGTCTGGTCCAAGGGAGAGGCAAGGGGAAGAGAGAAACATCCCAGGTGGAGGAGGATGGTCTGAACGTGCTGATATCGCTCAGCAAAACTTGCTCCCCAAGAAGCGTTTCAATACAGGACGCTGACTGTTGACTTCTCTTGCTGACGGGGGCCCTCCTTCACGAAAAAGATCAGTTTTACCAGCTGCTCTCCCTGTGGCAGGACTTGGAGGCCCTTCACTTCCAATTCCTACTTTCTCGCACCCCTCCGAGAGCAACACCCTGACCTCTGAGAATCGCCAGCGCGGACCGGCGGGTATCCAAGGCGTTCAGCTTCCCGGGAATCTGCCTGAAGCTAGCCTGCCAGACTGCTCGCAAACATTTTCTGGGCCATTTACTGCTGCTCTGAAGTTTTTCAAGTATCTATAGGCTTTAGGTGCAAGGTCAGAACGTCCTGGGAACACTTCTGCAGGGAGCAGGTAATGACAGTCTTTACCCCAGTGATTACAGGGTGTCAGGAGGGAAAGGAATGTGAGCCCAGATGGCTCCCCCAAGGTGCCAGAGGCACACCGGCAATTACTTCCCCAAACACAACACCGAATACGTGTGTTCATCGTAGTTAGCTTCTCCTCTCCTCTCAAACGCAGTTATTTCCTCTAGCAAAGAGTCCAGACGAGTGCAAATCCCACACTTACCCGTGGCTGTCTGCTGAAGTGGCATCCCCAAACTGATAATCTCTGCTATGACTTCCCCAGCATCTGCCCATTGGGTGGAATGACTTGAAAATGGGGAAGAACAATGCGCCCCAGGATCCCAATCAGCGCTGGCATTCCTAATTGCTGCCCTGCACAATGGGCTGCTGTGTTACCCCTGCTAGAGACTACCCTGGGAACACTGTCGTCTTCTGAGTAGTCATCTCGGTCTTTTAAAGTCACCTTAAATAACTAAATAGTATGACCTAAGCATTTGCTCAAGCACCTGGCAATTTCCTACATTAAGACAGACTGCACATGTTGCAGGGATAATGTCTAGTTCTTTAAAACAGGGCTGTAACTTACATCATCGGCCATATAATTTTAAAATAATATGACAGATTTGGACACTCATTTAAAAAGGTGGATGTCCAAAACACTAAAAATAAATTCCTATTAAGGTGATATTTTGTAGTAATGATGCATTTAGAGACTTTTTATAGGGTTAAAAGAATGTTCCAGGCTTGATGTGATGGTCCTGTAAAAGAACATGCTCTGTAGAGTAAGTACTTTATGAGAGAATGCTGAAAATGGGCGTGAACCATGGGTATAAGCAACATACTGACTCGATGAATTTTATAACAATTGATTAAGCATTAATTGAACTAATTTAATAAACCTGTATAAATAGCAAGTTCAGCCTTATTTGAAAATGCAATTTACTTCGGAAGAGTTTTATGAGCAACTGAACACCATGGACCACAATTTGAGGAACAGCTATGAAAATGAATGTCTCTTAAGGCATTCTGAAAGCCCAGTCCTCCTGAATATTTAGTTTCACCATTTTACGTTGACTTGTTCAAGTGCCAAAATCCATTCACTGAGGTTCAAGACACTGTTTCCCAAACCACTGTATATCTAATAGGCACAAACCTCAGATTTTGGAGGCAATTCAATCACATTTCACATCCAATCCAAGCAAGGCCTTTGAACTAACCTGCCTCTGCTGCTTCTAGCCTTTTCTGTTAAACAGTAGTGCAAAAGTATCCATTTCCTTCAGATTTTCCATATTGTTCATCATAAATCTAAGCAATCCCTCTGACCCCAAAACACTCAAATTTACAATAGAGCTCAGTTGCAGAGTTGCCAGTTCTGGTCACCCATCACTTAGCATCTGAAATGATATTTTTGTTTTGTTGTTCCTACATAATCAGTTCTTTCAGTTACTGAACGAACCAGAGTCTTATGTTCTTAGTACGTATAAATAACAAACATAAAGCTCTTGTGGGAAACGGGCAGAGGAGCAGTAAGTAGGTGGCATGCACTGAGCACTACGCCGAGCTACTGTCTGCTCTTGGAGAGAGAAGGAGCTGCTGAGGGAGGAGGAGAGCTGGTCCTTAGGGCTAACGCTCCGTTTCAGTGTGCAGCCACTGACCACATCCACTGAAAGTTCCGTATTGGGACAGGCTGGCATCTAACGTGTCTTCATTTAAATGTTTCTAACTTGATAAAACCAGAACCAAACCCCCAGACAGTCTGAAGTACAGGTACACAAAGGTGATGTTTCCCTACTGCCCCTGTGTGAGTTTGGAAGAGGACTTATTCCGATGTTCTTTTCCCTTTCCCACATCCGTCATTGCCTTTTCCTCCCAAATTCTGCCTGCATTGTGATCAAGCTCTGTGTGCCCATCTAACTCCTTCTTCTAGCAGTTCCTGTAATGGGCTGAGCAGAAACGGCACAGGAACAAAAGATAGACTCAGAAAGCAGGAGATGGTCTCCAAAAGCCAGGAGTTGGGCATTTCTCTGCTGTTTCTGAGACTCATTATTCTTTCTGTCCACTGCATTTATTGCCATGGTGTTTAGGAATTTCAGCCCTGGGTTCCCATAATGAGCTATTTCTGTGAAGTGCTGTGTAAAGGCAGAACAAAGAGATGGTCCTTCCTTTAAGATCTTACCGTGGACAACAGCAGATGGTGATGAGCAGACAGAGGGGGGAGTGCAGGAAAACAAGAAGACAACTGTGAAACTAATTAGGATTGTAAAACTCTGGACATGTCTGGTCACAATAGAAATATTAGTGGTTTTGGAGGGCACATTATTTCAGCTTCAGAATCAATGAAGCAGCAATCAGAATAAATCTATAGGAAATGTTTTAGATATCCTTGTTTCTGGGAAGGGAAAATCTAGTAGAAAAAAACACTTCAAATCAATAGGGATGCAAACAAAATATGGAACCCCTATATAAAAGCAACACTTTTCTTTCCCTTGTTTTGTTAGCCTTGCATTATTGCAGATAAGCCAAATACAACTCGGTTTTATTTTATACTTAAGACAGTTAACTACCCTTTTCATGTGTTCAGATGTCCTGCAAGGGCCAAATGAATGCTCTGATTTTTTCCTTTTTTCCTATGTGGCAATTGTGCTTTTTTGTAGGGATGCTGCTCATACGTGATATCAATTTTTGCCACTCCCAGAAGAGTACTTGCTTCTGAAAATCAGCAGTGTCCCTGTGTTAATGATGCTTAATTTAAAAAAAAAATAGTCACTGCTGTCTTTTAGTTTAGAAATTACAAACTCTGCTTCTCCTCCCAGCAGCATTTTCTTTTTCCCTGAGACATCCACATGCTGTCATTGTCTCTGCATTAGTCACGTCTCAGAGATGGCAAAATCAGCTGAGAATTTATAAATTGCCTTTATATCTTTGGCTGTTTGGGCTTCAGATCCCTCCCTGGTTCTCCTGCGTTCCGTCTTCTGCTTGTGCCATCCGTCACTCGTGCTCCTTGCCGTTATCTTTGACAGAGCGCTCTTCATTAGAAATATCCCTTCCTACGGCTTTCTTTGCATTCCTAACTTGCTTCAAGTTATTAGTCTATATACAGCAATGTGGCGCTTCTCTCTGATTTATCTCAGTAGGCCTTGGAAGCACGCTAATCACCAAGTTATGACTGTCTGTGTATCGGGCGAAGGAATGTGTGGGTAGCATTTGTCTCTGCGAGGAGGGACTCCGAGAGCCAGCCATAAGGATATTATTAATGTTGTGTCTTAGGTTAAAGTATTAGCATGTCTCTTCAGTGCACTGAAAAACGCACCTGAAGATTTTACTTAATATTCTAGGCTTCAACAGCAAAAAAACCCCACAACCCGAGCACCAGCTTGATTCCACCGTCCCCAAGGAAGTCACTGACATGCCAAAACAGCCGTGAAATAAAAGTGCGTTTCTGATGTAAAGTATTCACAGAGCACATCATGGCAAGTGTGTTTCCTTCCAGATGCTCCTTCCATCCGAGCTGGTGTCCCAGCTAAGGTGAGCAGAGTTCAGGGTAACATGGATGAGAATGCGAATGTAAAAACCTGCCCGGGGAGAGCCACCTTCCCTGCACTGGGGAGGGGGAGATGGCAACCGAAGTTTTGTATACAAGCTGTATCCTATGTAATATATATTGTGTTCCTGGCACCCTCCAGTTCTGTTGAATACCTTTGTGTGCAGGCAGGTTACTAGCCAGCATGAGAAAGTCTGGCAGAACAGTCTTCAGGTGTCACATTTACAGCAAAGAGAAAACCAGATTTCTTACCAGTAAAGGGACATCGGAGAAACACTTGGTGTTACGGTCTATCACTGCTGTAAAAAAAGAAGATGCTCTGGGTAGTCAGCCAGAGGCCTTTCATTGGACCTGAATATTACCTCTTCAGTGGAGTGAATCAGACAGCTGCTCACAAATCCTCCATTTCACCACCTTTGGGTTCTTCAGAAGCCACCTTGCATTTCTACCAAAAAAAGATCAAAGACAAATTAGGCAATGGCTCAAAGCTGCGCCAGGGGAGGTTCAGAAGCATTTCTTTACAGACAGGGTGGTCAAACGCTGGAACAGGCTTCCTGGAGAGATGGTCGATGCCCCATGTCATATCATGACTGAGCATATACCAATGGCTTTTCTCCCACCTGCCTGTAGAAATGTATTATTTTGCAGTCAAAGAAGAGCTGAACAAATGTCGTCCACAACAGAACATACAGGAAACCGTTGGGACATCAACTTGCAATATCTTTTAAATTACCTTTGGACACACCAGGGCGGTAGTAAATACAGCACTGCGTGCAATTGCCTTCCTTTTACATGGATATTTTTCATGTATATTTGCAACAGTCAGTTGCAAACTTTCAGCAAACAGTAGTGAGTACTGCTGTGGATTACTTCCTGAATATTTTTAGTAAATGATTTTCTGGCCTTGAAGGACCTGAAGGGGGAATGTTTTTAGCGATGATTAGAAGGAAGTACTGCGCTCCTAATTTTTTCTTCAAGGGAGGCAGATTTTCCCTTCCCTTTTTACAAGATACCGTTTTTATGGGCCATTACTTGCCTTAGTGCCGCATATAACACTATTGTATACAAAGCATTACTGTCTGACCTCCTCATTAATTATGCTAAGCAGTACAGCTGCTTTCCACTAACTGATGAAATAAAACATAATAGCTTGCTTGCCCAAGGACATTGCCTCTCCGAGTCAAAAAAAAAGGCAGGAGCAAAGTTTGACCTTTAATCTAGTCTAAAGTTTAGATTCGTGCCAGGGGTTGTTGGAGATAGGACTCCCACCGTGCTCCGGCACTGCTGGCTCCGACACTGCATGGCTGCGCAGCGCATCAGTACTCGGGGCTGGAGACGAAGCCCTTCCTTCTCTTTCACCAAACTGTAGAGTAAGGGCATGTGACATAAGGAAGTAAAAATACGGTTCGAGCGCTAATGACAGCTCCCGTTAAGGTTAATAAGCTGCTCTATTCTGACCGTCACTTCCCAGGCACTTGAGGAATTCGCAGAGGGACCATACATTTATAGGTGATACCCCATGGAAGAGAATTTCACCACAGCCTGAAATGAGCATTTTTTTTGAAGAATGGCTAAGTAAAGCTAAAAAAGGCACCTCTATTGATGCCATCTGGTGCTGCCCATTAATCAGACAACTATTCTCTTTTAATTAGGGACTAGCCCTGGTACTCCTTATTATATCAGTAGCACCACAGACACAGATACAGAGAGCTCTTTATGTTCTTAATTCCCACTTTGGTCTCTACTACCCAATAATTTTAAAGACAGTTAGTTTTCCACAGGAGTGTTAAGCGATTTCAAACCTTTGCAGCCCTTATCCTTACTCTTCAGTAGACTTCAGTAAAATAAAATACTTCTCTGTAGCAGTAAGCTCAGCACTGGACATTACAGCTACAAGGACACATTACAAACCAGTGGGAGGATTTGCTTTCCATGTTTACATGTGATGAACCTGAGACACAAATTCATAGTGATTGAAAACTGAGTGCCCCCAGTTCTGCTTTTTGGTCTCCGAAAATGTGTTGCTGAAGAACATCCCTGTGTCCGGTGGGAAATGGGCACAAGTCTGTCTTTCCCTCATAACTTAAAAAAAAAAAAAAGAAAAAAAAAAAAGAAGAAATCCTCGTGCTCATCACGATTCCCCGTGAGTATCCCATCACCTAGAAACATCTGCTCCATTATTTTGGGGGCTTTACTTTGTCATTGTGGTGTGAGAGGTCTTCCAGCGGAGTGAGGGAAAGACCTTTCCTGGGTCCACTTTCCAGATGCCTCTCAGACGAAGGGGATGATTTTCCTTCTTGGCCCTCTGCCACTCCGTTAGCTGGGCTGCAGTGAGCCGTGTTTATAGTTCACATGGCTGAAGATAATCCCAACAATACACACAGTATGAGGAGAGTACAGCTGGACTGCTGGGAAAATAAAACATCGGAGGATGAAAAAGCAGAGGAGGTGGGGGTTTGGGAGCTCCAAGTTTCCCCCCTTCAGCCAGGGTAATCAACACAGTCATAAATTAAAAATTTATTCCAAGACAACACTTAAGTTACTCAGAAGCCATCATCATCACAAGGCTCTTGTTCACAGAGTCCAAACACAGTTGGAGGGGGAAAAGCCAGTCTGCGAAGGGAATTGTTATTTTTATCAGTAGTTAGTCATTATTTGTGGTCTTTCCAGATAAGAAGGCAGAACATATTACAGTACTTATCATCAACATTATCTGCCATTAGACACAACTGAACTGGATTATTACTTCTATTTTTTTATTTGTTTACATTTTTCAGCCTCAGAGCAGTTACAAAGAACTCAGCTCCATAGTCTCCCCTTTTTGTCTTCCTAACTATGTATAAACAACTTATTAAGCAACAGCTTTTTCAGAAATTAAAGAAGTTCATATTTGACACGTGTGAGACCTTTGTGGTATTAAATGTGACACTGATCTTGTGTGGAAGGAAAATCCTTTTAAATTTGTCTGTTCAAGTATAATATAACATTGATGCATGCTCCTTATTAATCCAGAATTGAACTTTATGATCTGAAACACTGTAGTATGTATTAATACTGGTTTTTAATGACAGAATATAAATTCCGTAAGGTACAGAATGTACTTGATGGGTTCTTGTTCTACTTTAAGGCCAAGTTCAATAAATAGTGTATAAATAACATATATTGGAAGAAAAGTTACTAAGATCATTGAAGCCAGCATTGCATAAATTTCTGTGACATTCTGTCTTTTCTCTGGACTGTACACCAGTCAAGAGATCTTTTCTACGTTTGCCTGTAAATGTCACTTGTTGCAAAACTTTGCTAGCTGTTTTGGGTGAATGGTATGTCTGCCCATATTTACTTTGCAATGGTTATTTACTGGCTTTATCACGCTGGGTTATACTGCATAATTGTAGCACCTGGGCTAGATGACTGAAAAAATTTAACAGGATAACATTCAAGAGCAATTAGCAAAAAAAAAAAAAAAAAAAAAGCCAGTAAACCAACCACCTCTTAGAATTTCAGATCAGATAAATATTTTAAAGGAACAAATACTGTGACCCTACAAACAGCTCAAGTAACAAAAGCTGCTACCCTACAAGCAGCTGTAAGGTTCTTTATTCACACACACCTTTGTAAAACTTCTTCTCATCATTCAGCCAGCTCCTGGGACGGTCCCAAACAGCGTTTATCAGACCCCTCTAATTGTAAAAAAACTTGGAGTGTCTGTCCTGGAAGTGAGTCTGAGAAGCCCCTGATCAGCTTCAAACACCAAGCGTTGTTAACAACCCCTCCCCAAATCTCTGCAAAACATGTCCTTCCTTAGCGCTGGAATTCCCTCTTTCCCTCCAATTCCCACACACTGTTTAGTCTGGGACCATACCCAGGTATAAACTCTAGCAAGGCGAGAAATAGAGACTAGACAGTTACATATTCCTTCTCGTATTCCTTCCCTTTAAGGATTGTTATGACGCATGGAAAACATACTGCAGGCAGCTTTTGTCTTTCCAGAACTTACCATAATTTTTCCTGTCCCCCTCAAGGCCTGTATGACAGATGCATAGTATGACAAAAGCCTGAATTTATTACAGACTAAGTCACATGAAAAATAGCACTAATATTAAATAAAGACTTCTCTGAATTATTTCTAAAAGTGGTGGGGTTTTTTTGGTTTTTTTTTTTTTTAGGAAATAACATACAGAGAGTGTATGAAGGTACTGTATAGGTAAGACTTTATTGCCAATTATTTGGGGTAATTTGTAATTTATTGACTGGCTTATGAACTCTCAGATTTCAATTGAAGTCACTGTTTCCCAGCCTATTTGGATCCCACTGGAGTGAGCAGAGCACATTAAGGATGGTTTAACCTGGCCCAGGATATCTCCCCCTACTCTGGTCTGAAAGCTTTGCTTTCTGGGACTGTTTGAGAAACATGAGGAAACCCCAAAACTGAGTCTTCAGTGGTTTTCTGTCTTTCATGTCTACGGCATTAATTACTGATTTGGGTCCACAAAATTAACATAAACCATTTATTTGCTTGGGTGTTTTAAAGGAATTACTGTACAAAGGGCTAAAACTGGGCAAAAAGGCACCGGCCGGCTCTGGAGCACGAGGCAGCTGCACCTAGGCAGGGGCCCATGAGCTAGAAACCTGCAGGGGTTGTGATGGGAACCAAATTTGACCTCTTTTTTTGTTCCAGGAAAATCTTATTCATCTGCAACACCAAAAATACTGCCCGTGCCTCTTTTGTTTCAGCAAGGCTGGGAAACAGGAATAAAGCAGCGGCAGGACAAAAGCTATTCTTGCAGATTTCCCAGCTCGGCTAAACCCGGGAGCGACTGGAAAGCCCCCAAGAAAGCCTGGAGCCTCCCAGCCCGACCCAGAGGCTTCTGGAGCCTTATCCGCAAGGAACAGGGATGCGAGGGTCAGGCTTGGAAAGCGGCAGGAACAGCCTTGGGCGCAGTATTCCTATCCTGCGCTTCCTGCCCGGGATGAAGCGGGGAAGAGTGAAGTACGCGGCTTTTTCAAGGAAGGCTTGCGGAGCCCCAGTTTGGCGTACTCTGCCGACAAAGGTCAGGAGCCAGGCAGCAGAGCTAATGGGATTGCGTGGGATATAAGTCGCCGGTAGACGCGGTGTGCTGTCCCTTTTATAGCAAGCACCATTAAGGGGATAAAAGAGGGTGCTGGGGAGCGGGTGCCAGGGTGCTCGGGCTATTTCTGCAGCGCTCGTCTTGCAGCTGATGCAACCGGCTCCAGGTGCCGCCTGTACCTTGGTTTCCTCGGCTACAGAAGGATGCTGCAAAGGCCTTTTGCAGTCCTAGACAAATGCTTTGATATCTGCTCATAAAAAAGATGCTTCAGAAGCAACAAGCATTACCATTTCTATAGCACAGCACCGAAGGATGAAGGACCACTTGGTACTGCTACCTGTGCCATAAAGATGCAGTGGCGTCTAAAGCACATCAGTCTGCAATTTCTTCTATAAAATTCATGTTTTCATACTTTCTGTCTGTTTGTTGACATCCACGCTACACTGTAACAAGATTTACCCAGAACTTTACTATAATAAAACTATTACAGTTAATTTCTATGGCGCTGCTGTTAATATTTAAATGGACTATAAGACAGGTGTCCCATTTTATGAAGCAATAATATGTTTCCTGACTGAACAAACTATGAATGCTGAAGGGCTGAATAGTTTTGCCCTTACATGGGAATGTGATTATTGCTAAGGGAAATAGGATGTCTATTGTATTCTCCAGTGTTGTCCCAGTTTAGGAAAGGACAAAATCTCCCAAGCCGCCTGCCAATCCAGTTTGCTGTGTTCAGCTCCCAGCTTCTGTGTCTCAGAAACCATCCCACGAGACTTCAGCTGCTTAGCACAGAAGCAAAGAGCAGCTATCACATCTAGAGCAAGAACAAAATGGTGCTATTTACTCTCATCCGCTTCGAAATTTATCTTTCCTAAAACTACGGCAGGGAGAACAGGAAAAGTGCCGTGCTTTAGTTTCACTCTGTTCGAAGGAGGCTGCTGGGCTGCAGGGTCAGAGCATCATCTGCGTCTGACACAAGTCGGTAGAGCTCCAGTGCTGGGATGTGATGGGTAAGAGTTTCCCTAATTGCATGGTACACTCAGAGCCTCCTGAAATGAAGCCAAGATGATCATCTGTGCTAGAAATTCAACCCCACGATCAGGGTCTTCTTTGTTCTGCCTCTTGCAGAATCCGAGTTTTTATGTTAGGTTTTAACTAAAAGGCTTTTGCGCTTATTCTGGGATGTTGCAGATGGTCTAAGAGGAAACGGATAATCTTTGGACATTTTGGAGACGAACATCTATGACATACAAATGCAGAGAAGCTCAATGACCTGTGTCGTCCTGTGTACTCATATCTATATCTGTCAGAAGTATAAAAAAGAAAGCCATAATAATTTATGGTGATATAATCCTGTGTCAGATGCGAACATAAGACTCCCAGTACGTCCTCCTGCTTTGTGCGGTCTTACATTTCAGACTGGGCAGTATGTCATGCGCCGGCGATGTTACCCTCTCGGTTCTGTCTCCACGTCAGGTAGAGCTGATCAGCCTGACTTGTTATCTTCAGGTGCTAAGGTGTTTCAGTGAATGAGTCCCTCACGGAGGAACCTCATCACAAGCCCGATCTGTGAAGTCAGCAGGAGCCTAAAGAAGCTGTGCATCCTCCAAGCAAACCCAGAGGAGCAAGAGGCCAGTGGGATTTTTTTTTTGTGGTCAGCCTTTCTTTCTACCTGCCTTACAATGCTGGTCGTGATGAGCCCAAGACTCTTAACCTTCCAGTGAAAAACCAAACGAGTAGCCAAACCTCAGCAAGCTCACCTGGTCCTATCCAAAACGGGGCCTGAAGAAAGGGACGAGCTGGGTCCGGACAGGACTGACCTAGTCACGCTAGGAGGGGCAAGGCAGCTGAGCCCCAAGCAGCTCTTTCTTTAGGGGGTAGTACAGTGGTAGTGGCTCTGCCAGAATTTTCCTTCTCAGGGTAATTATCTCATTATTTTGAGGGATCCTTGTGGGTAGTTGAGGCAGGGAAGGCGGCAGCCGGGTCTGGCAGGGGAGACGTGTTGTGCGCTGCCGGGGACGTGGGAAGGGTACGAGACTGGCGGGTGAGACAGCAAGTGGACCGAGTAAATGAAAACAGGGATTAAATAAAATCCTCTGCAGACTGCCAGCATGGCTGGACCCTGGGGTTTTTGCTTGATGCCTTTCCCCAAATGTTATTAAGTATCACCGTTCTACCATTGCTTGAATGTATGCAGTGACTGTGTATAATTATTTCAGATTTACTGGTAGGCAAGTTGAGGTACAGAAAGGGTGAACTCAAAGTTACTGACAATACCAAACATAAGACAAGGTGCCGTAGTCTTTGAGCAGCAGTGAACCGAACAATTCCTTTATAGCACACAGTGCTAACACAGTCACTTACATCCAGGAAAAAAAGGCAGATGCTGCTGTTAATTTGAATGGCTCATTTTTTCCTGATCTATACTTGATTTCCAAATGTATCAATAGCTCTACACATCACATCTCAAGTGACACAGCCCTTTGGTACATATAATACTAGGATATGGGGCTTCCCACTTAAAAAATATTTTAAAGTTTACTTTTGTGGTTAAAAGTCATGTTTTAAACAGACTATGGATTTAAGCATATGCATTGAAATTAAACTCTTCTCTCAGGATCCTCGGTTAAGCTTAATGGTTCTTATGCCATTTGGAAATGGAGATTTGGTTTATTTTCTCAGGAAGTTTTTACTGGCTGCCAATTATACAGTCTAGGTGTGTGGGGGGGAAAAAAGCAGTACTTTATGTGGTTAGACAACGGGTCTGGGAGAAGTTGGACAACAGGGCACATGTGAAAGGGGGCACATCATCGGACACAGCCTTTAGACTTCAGGCGGTTCATAAACTGACTAATCATCCCTTCGATGATCTCTATCCAGCACATTATGACCATGTCTTTTTTTCTGAGCAGCAAGCTACTGCCTGTGTCAGCATTTTGCAACCTGCCCTGTCATTTTCTTTACTTTATAGGGAGACAGAGTTTCCTGTGGTCTTGTCTGTGTAACACTCATCCCTAGCTCTGAAAGGTGAACACGGAGTGTAGAGGACCTATTACTTAATTTATTTCACGACTGGGAGGAGGAGGGAAGCTGCTGTGTGATGTCTTCTCTTAAATTCCCTGACCTCATTTATTTTCTGTTTCTTCTCCGAACAGAGTTATCTTCCACCCAAAATGAAAATTAAAAAGAATAACCACAAACCCTCAGCTCCAAGAATCACGGTAGTAAAGATAGGAGAATGTACTCTGAGCAGCATCAGTTTATAATTAAACCATTTGTCTTTTACAAAAGGTGTCAAGGCCATTCATGTAGGATATATTATCTTTTTATAAGCTGTATTTTATGCAGATTTCCTTTCTGTTGGAGAACCGAGTATTTAAACACAGTCAGACCCAGCAAATCATCTTCTTTTACTACCATTTTTATCTGATGCATTTGGGACCATGGCAGACTGCAGCGTTCTTTCAGCTAGTGGTTAAGATCATCACTACTTGCAAATGCTCCTCATAAACAGCCACAGGATGTGCCTCTGTGAGGTGCTGAGCAGCTCCAGCCCTTACCAGTATAAAATGGGAGTCTGGCAATCATCCCGCCTCTTGGGATCAAAGGACAGCCAGGGCTGAATACGGAGCCGCGGGCATGATTTCTTTTTCCTGCAACTGAAATGTTCTTTAAGCTACAAGGCAGTTTTTGTCACATTCATAGTTTGAGCCATGTCCATTTGAAATCACTATTCACCACTCCTTCATTTTTCCTAAGTTCCAGTGACTCGGCGATCAAAGTCCCTAGACCACCACATTAGCGGTGATGGGAGACTCCAGTGGGCATTTCACAGGATCTGGCACTTTGCCTGGCTGCAGTAGGGTGCCACTCTCCCGTTCTGCTCTCGGCTCTCGTAAAGACTAAGAGATTATCGCCCAAACCTTCTCAGCTGACCTGACCCCACAGGTCAGAGCCTCCAGGTGGTGTAATTCAGTGCAGCCCCATCAAAGCCACCCGGAGGAGACATGGGCAGTGGTTTGGAGATAGCTCAATGCATCAGTGCCTTCTGCCCTCCAAACCCATCCTATTCTGTCCACTTCAGCGCTTGCCCTGTCTTAACTTGTATCTATTGTCTCCCTGGCTTCTCAACTCACAAGTTATGAGAAACATTTTGCTGTGTTCTCTTCCCTTCTATAGCCTGCATTTCCTAATCGTCTAAGTGCCTCGCATTCTCCACAGCTGGCCTCTAGGACAGTTGCAGCCCCGGGCGCAGGGCTGGGTATATCGGCTATGATCACGATTTATTTTTGGGATGCAGGAGTATGCCCACATCTCAGCAGCTGTGAATGCTGGCATGTGCTGGGGACAGGAAAGGTTTACATTGCCTGGATTCCAGGGGACTGATTTAGAGCAACTTGTTTTGAGGCAGTTGGCCAGATAAAACCCATGCCGACTCCCCCTGGAAAGCTACCATCTAAAACCAATGTGGTCTCATCTTCAGCTTTCGGGCGGTGCCCTCCAGAAGACTAACCTGTTCTTTGGGTCCTCTTCATGTTGCATCCTGGCCCCTGGTGGGCAGAGGACAAGGGGCACACGTTGGGGTCGTGTGTTTGTCCGTCTTCTCAAGGTGGAGGACTGCCCCAGTAATGCCAGAGGTGTCAGACCCACTTCTCCTCCCAGCACGTGGGGGACTGGAACCGAAGAGCTCGGCAGCCTCGTGTGTTGATGGAGAGGTGACTTGTGGTTTGCTTTCCTTAGGGTCAGCGTCCCTAGACCACAGTGAGACAGCAGATTGATTGATTTCTGACATTTTTGGAACAGCAACCAGCCCACAAAGCATTTTGCCCTAACCCAAACAAGACAGGATGCGACAATTAGGAGAACAATTAAAACTCTGACCATTTTGTTTAACAACCACGGTAATGACAGCAGCAGCAGGAGAGCTTGCCCTCTCTGAGCACGCATTTCTTAGTGACATAACACATTTCAAGCCTTAAAGCACCCTTGTGATTGTGATAAATGAAACAATTCGATAAATTAAACATTGTTCGGAGACAGAGATAGCTGGTGAGTGCCAGCTGATACTTGGATCATATAAGAATAAAGCAGCAGTGATCCCGAAGCTTTGCTTCGTGCAGAGCTCTGCTTGTGATTAGGGTTGCTCGCGGTGTAGCGCGAGGTACCATAACCTGTTTAAGCTGCCTTGCAGGAATCATCTCCGTCTCATCTGCTTCTGATTTGCCGCATGACAAATGCTATCTTCCCTGCACAGCTGGGAACAGAGACATGTCCCGAGATTGCAGCTCATGAAAAATCTGGGTGGGACAGCATATATTTTAGAAATGCCTGATGCAACTAAATTGCTGAAGCAACCCCTTTTTTGCATAATGGTTTAATTAACAACCGCCATGTTATTGTGTTTTATGTGATTCGCGGTGCTTATTGGAAGGCTCCTTTTCTGAGGCAGGGACCGTCCCTTCCCCTCAGGGTTTACTCAGGTTTTCCTCGCTGGTGTAAGGAGTGGAGAAGGTCCCTTGCCCCGCTCCTGAGCAGGCAAACTCCTGCACTCCAGCGTGCAAGACCCCGAGACGGGGTGAGCCACAACCAAAATGGCCTTTGCCCAGTTGTGGAGCCCATCAGCCAGAGGCTGAGGGTGCCTGAAGACGTCGGGTAGACAGAGTGAAAGGTAACGCCGCGTAACACTGCTGTCGACGGCAGGCATTTTGGGCAAAAGGCACACAGCCAGCCTGCCAGCATTGAGTGAAACTTCTGGAAACCAGTGCAATCCTTAGCAGCTTAAAAGGCTGTTTGTGTCTCGAGCTTTTACGCTGTGAGGGAACTGGACCATGCCTCTATCCAGACTGTAAATAATTTGCGGCGAGAGCTGTTTTTATCACTGTGCTTCAAACAACACTCAGCATATTGCTGGAACCGCTTATATAAATAAATTATATAATATGTCTTTGGGTAACTTAAATACCACGCTGAGCAGTCAGTAGTTGAAAGTTGAAAGACGCCAAAGCCAAATTTGAAAATAGAAGGAGGTAAAACATTAGATAATTCAGTCATATTTATTATAGTTTTTCATTTTCTGTAGCAGTCTGGTAATATAGAAAGATATTTGTGTTAAAATATCATTGTTCTACAGAACAGATGTTTTGATATTACTTTCTCTATTGTGTTTAATAACATATGACATGCTGTAGTCATAACACGTTGTTAAAAAACTTCTGCAGATACAACATTTACTTTTGATTAAACAAGTGTGCCGGGAGTTCGGTGTATCCCAGTGTAATTAAATGTTATTATTCTATTTTGGAGCAGTTAATTGAATTGCACAATGGGCTACTTTAAGAAAACAAGAAGAATATCTTTCTTTGTTTCTAAAACTTAAGGTAAACAAAATCATTCTTAAACAGTTTAGTGCTGAATATCCCATACAGTTGAACTTCAAAATAAATCATATTTCCCTATTTAAGCATAGTTTCTTGATAGTGGCAAAGTGCTAGTTCTCAAAATACAGATTACAAAGTGAGGACTGAGATGAGCAAAGTCTTTGAACACGTAGCAGATATGTTGTGCTGGAGACCCCACCAGTATAAACAGATTTAAATCCATGGAGCTAGAGAAATGGAAGGTCAGGCTTTTTAATCCTTTCTTATTCACGGATTCTCTCCTGAGCATAAAAGAGAGGTAAGGTGCTCTGTACTATAAGGCTGCAAGTACAAGAACAAAAATCAAAAAAGAGGGTAACAGCAAGATCAACTGGTTTCAAAGGAAATGATGCCAGTAGGGGAGAGTGGGAGAAAAGCGGACGTGAAATTATCACGGGTAAAAAAGGGAAGGCAATAGCTTTCTTGACAAACGGTCATCAGTGGCTGGGAAAGGCACCACTGCTTTCTTACCACTGTTTTTCAAACACATTGATGAGGACGTCTGTATAGAAGAGATTCCAGAAGTCAGTCTCTGCTACATTTTGGCAGGATACAGATTTTTGATGCACATTCTGTATACTTTGAATCTTGATATCCAGAAGGCATTTGACTAAGTAGGGTGGCGGGTAATGACCAAGATTGTGCCTGGGGGAGATGAAGGAGAACTCGTGATCTCTGGGCAAAGCTTTAAGATTATTAGGAACTGGCACATGAGCACAGATGCCTGCACCGTGCCCATGGTAAAAGGGAAGCTGTCTCTATTAAGGCTACCAGGTCAAGGTGTCCTTGACGTGAATAACTTGATCGTCAGCGTCTTAGCACAAAGTTTGAACTTTAATATGTATTACTTAGCTTCATATAATATAACCTCAGTGTATCTGTGTGGCAGAGTATCCTTATCCGAATGATTAACATTAGATCATGAGCGGTTGCTAAATAAAGGTGCAGGAAAGATCAAAGCAGTGCCCTAACTAAGCAGCATCCCCTCAAACAGATTTACAGCTTCAAGGTGACTCCTCGGTCCGTGCTCCTCAGCCCAGCGGCAGGATTGTTTGCCAAAGCTTAGAGGACAGCAACTGAAAGACAGTGATCGGCTAAGGGCCTGGTTCCTGGAAGAGGGAAGAGAGGAAACTGTCACTTACAAAAGCTGGCATGCAGAGACCCCGAGCCCAAAGTGTAACCAGGGTCTCCAGAGAAAGGGCTGTTCGAGTTATGCCCACCCAAAGCACGAGTTGAATTCCAGGCGGAGGTCCCACAGCGTGTAAAAGGCAAGTGTCGTGCTCAGCTGGCGCGAAGGTATAGCCTGCAGATGGAATTAAGGAGAACATTAGCTGGTAACTGAGAAAGAAGTGAAGGGACCTGCCTACTTGGAAAGGGAGCCCGTAGGGAGCTGGGAGAGGTCTCCAGAGAGGCGAGATGGGTGACAGATGGGGTCAGGGAAACGTGAACTGCAGCTACAGCTCATTCGAGGAACATAAGGTCACATTTATAGTATTTGCTGATGAATGGTGAGATTTTACTGCACATCCCGGGCAGCCTACCCTGTGCTGTTAGAAATCATAAAGTAATTCAATGCGCGATAAGGGCGTAACTTGACACTCATCACGTCTGAAATCTCAGTTTCTGCAGCGTCACACCCTTCTGCTTAGACGAACTGTTGAATAATAAAAGCCTTTGGACTTGGCATTTCACGAAATGTGAAATCAAGGTTAGCTGTCAGTTCTTCAGTCCAAACAGTTGGGGCTGTTTGAGGTGAGGCATTCGGTCACTGCAAAGGGGCAGGCCATGCTTCGCAGGGACACCTGTTTCCTCCCTATTTGTCGAACCAACTTCAAGGATTTTCAGGCAGACTGAAAGCTAAAAACTCCTACTTGGGTAGAAATGTCTTCTCCCCCCTATTTTGTTTACCTCACTCAAAAACCTTGAATTGCGCTTTAAAATAGTTGACAACGTGTAACCTTAGGAAACCACATTCCCAGTGTTCGAACATATTTTGGGGCTTTGCTAATATGATATTAAAGTGTATGAGACACGCTGGCTACCATTTGGTCTGAAGGAAACAACAGATGCCAGGTAAAATAAGAATCCAGTGCTACCAGTTGCAGGGCCTGGAGGAAATACCAGAGATGTCGATGGAGTAGAGGACGGTGATAATTCTAGTCTATGTCTACACCGCTCATCCAGCACAAATAGGGAAAGTCCGGTGCACCCCCTGACACCACGCTCCGCATTTGTGCCACTGGCTCTACAATATTTCTCAGTCAGCCTGGTGGTATGAACATTGCGTAAGAAACTCTGAGCTATAAATTGTGTTGGCTTCTAGGTGAAGCAACATCAGCAGCCATGTGAGAAGGACTGCTTAGAGGTGATTTGCGGCCACAGGGACAGATGGGATAGACGGTAGTTGCCAAGGCAGTAAAATTTCATCATCTGCCCTGTCTGCACAATAGTCACCAAACCTCTTCCTCACACCTTCCTTCGCCCACCTGCCTGCTCGCCCCTCCGTTTCCCCTTAGAGTCTCACCTGAGCACAGGTATCAGAGGGTTGTTGGCGAACGTGGACCGCAGTGTGCACCTGGACCATTCTAGACAGACAGTATGAGACCCTTCGTATTCAGAGAACACCTCCAGAGGATTCTCTCTGGTGAGGCTTCGCATGGAGAAATTGAACCTCAGGTCAGATTTCTCCCTGGTCCAGGTAGGAAGCAAGTCCCAGTGACGTCCTCCACCAGCGGGAGAGCACACACAAGCAAGATGCACGTGTTTTCCTCCCCGTCTCTAGGATTTCCTGGTGGATGGCACTTTACAGATAGTTGTCTGACTGCTGGGCTTTTACACCTCTGCTGCATTTCAGTTGTTGGCCTTTCCTCTTTACTTTTCCACTAATTATTTCTTGCAGAGGAGGGCTTTTACTTCTCCTTCCCCAGGGTTCCCTCACTGTCCCTTGTGTGAATTCTTAATTTCAAAGGTGTTCTCCAAACACCTTTTGTCCCTTCCTGTACCTAAGTGAAGTTTAAATGTCCTCAGATGAAGGTCCTGACTATTTCTCAATAGGCAAATGAACCACAAACTCCTGAAGTCTTAAACGCAAGATACACGTGAGTACAAAAATTATGGGCGAACCGTTTCAGATGCTGGAACAGGAAGGCTGTTCAGAACTCCTGCTTTACAGAAAAAATAGCCAGGACCAGGGTAGCTATGGCAACGTGCGTATTGCCACGTTTGAGGGAAATCTAGTCCTCACAACGGGTAATTCAATGAAGCAAACAAAGCAGATAGATACCTAAGTAAATATAACAAAGTTATTAAAATTAATTTAAGATTAATATAACGATATAAAAATCCCTTGCACAGCATGCAACTATTTTAACTCTTCAGCCTCAGCAAACAGCCAGGCTTATCACATCACCAAACTGTGTCAGAAACAAACGGTTTCTTAGAAACCAACTTCAATTGTCAATCCGACGCTTTATACACACGTGCGCGCACAGGCACCCGCATTCCATCGGCGCGCCGAATCTGCTCCCTACGTGCGGGGGGCTCGTGCGTGTGCACGGATTCTGTAAGGGCTTTTAAAAGTCACCCTCCTCCTTCATCTCCATCCTCGCCGGCCACGCTGGTGCAGAATTCGTGTCCTTCTGCTGAGAAGCGCAGGTCCTTGGGCTTGCGCTGGAGCCTTTCCGTGGCCTGCCAGCAGCACGGGGATTCAGGCACAGCCCTGCGTAGCCTCAACCCAGGGATGAGGACGCGGTACGTGCTCGGGTTGGAGCTCCCCCTTTACGATATCGATCATCTTCCCACCAAACTCACGACCTCCCCTTCTCCCAGAGCTGGGGACACGCTTCCCAGCGAGCGGAGGATAAGCGGTTCCTTTTGTCTGAAAAGTAGCGAATGATTCCTAAAAGCACAAATTTACATTTTATGATTTTGGCCCTTTTTCCACACTGTTTCTCATTCTTGGAACTCCTTCCCTCTTTTATGATCCAAGCAGCCGCCCATTTTCATTTAAAGCAGTCCTTGAAACACACTTTCTCTGCGAAGCCTCCGGCTACAGATGACTGGATATGGCAGGAACAGTGTTTGAATTCAGAACAAGGGTTTTGTTTGAGCAAATTGTTTGGGGAATAGCCACTTTTTATACCGCACCTGATATTCAACAGAATATTAGCATGCAAACAAGGATTTATTATTCACTAGTCATTATTTCATTATTGTTCTGTTTAAAAGAGATACAGTCATCTAATCACTGCACCAAGGGAATAGAAACATATCACGTCATTTAGCGTATCAATTACAGGCCTTAAATGAGGATGAGCAAATAGTCATCGTGAGCGGTTTGCCAGTTTACCTATTCTCAAGGGGGGGAATGAGATTCTGTCTGCAAACAAACAAGCGAGCATTTGGGGGTAATCTGTTTGCAATCAACAGCTGAAGTGAGTCCTTTTCCAACAAAACTCTGTCACGGAGAAAACCTCATTTAAAAACAGTTAGGAAAAAAAAGTATTTAATTGTATCATTTTAAAGCACCCCCTTTACTTGATTTGTGGACGGTGTTTTGTCTCTACATGTTCTCTAAGTTAGTTTGCAGTGCCGTATGCTACAATACCCCTAATAACTTTCAGCCAACAGCGAAAAGGCAGATTTTCTCGAGCTGCAGCAAAAAGCAGCAGCAGAGGAGGGAAGAGGCCCCAGGAAGCGTTTGGGACAGAATCTCTGTAAATGCTACACCGCTCCGCGCGCTTCGCCGGTGCCGCCAAAAGCTGGGCATCCTGGAAGAGGTGGAGCGGGCCAGGGAAATGACTGCCACAAGCCTTCTCGGTCCCGCGTGGGATTCCTCGCACGGAAAACCAGTGGCGGATTTACGTGCTCCGCACAGCGGGCCAGATAATACAGTCGTGGGAGGAATGCCCAGTTGCCTTAGCGGGCGCAGAGTCTCATCCCCGAGTGCCATAGATTCCTCCTGCGATCTGCCGGAATTGTGTCGATTCGGTCCAAGACATCATTAACCTCAGTAATCGTCTCGTCCCTTTGGTCTCAAGGCTCTGTTATTTTTCATCTACTTTGCTGCTATCTGGAGGCCCAGAAAAAAGGCTGGCTCATGCTGACTTCACTGCTCCGTCAAGGACTCCGTGGATGGGAACAGCCGTCCTTCCCTGAGAAGAACCCAGCTGAATAAAGTTAGCAGAACCACTTGACACCGAATAATCAGGTAAATGCTGATAAGTGCCCTGTAGTGAGACAGAAACTTGTTACGTAAAGCAAACCAAAGCCTCTTGCTAAACGTTTGTGTTCGCAGGTAAATACTACGCGGGCACATGCTGTCCATTCATAAGGTGGCACCGGGAGGTCACTGTGCCGAGCACAGCCGGTCCCCTTTGCGTCCCCTTCCCACCGGGAATTGCTCAGGACCCAGCTGCTGACTCTGGCCAGGGCTGCGCCAGGAGAGTACTGTACTGCACTGGCCTGAATTGCAAAAAGTCAGTAAAGGACCGTGACTGTCCCACCTTTCCAAAAAGTAAATATGTGTGTTTGCGTATGAAAAATAGGGCAGGTACGAAAAACACTACAGAAAAACTGAAAATCATGCCCTCAGTACAGAGTTAGGATGCAGGCTGCCTTTAGTGCAAGTACATCTTTTCTAGTTTCCTTGCTATCTGAACCTAAAGCCACCAGGTCGTTCACTTTTTTCCCTCTGAGGAGACGAATGTTGCCACCAGTTTTGCTTGTGCAGTAGGAGTGATACATGCGCTCTATCGAGCATTGCCTTATTAGCACATCCTGCAAAACGATAACCGGTGGTGTAAAGTCCTTGCCTAACATTTATAAACACTTCCTCAGAAGAAACGCCAGGCACTCCAATGCATTTAATTTTAGGAAAGCAGCTGGCCCAAAACAGTGGAGACTGTATTATTAGTCTCCCTCTCTGGGGCAGGACTGATCATGCTTTCCTACGGAGAGAATGGGCAGACGCCGTTTCGGAGCAGCTTTGGTGTCACGCAGCAGTCTGGTTTTCACCACACCAACAGTGTGGCTGCCCAGCGAAGGGGAGATGGCCAAGCTTGGTTTCAGCCTGCTCTGGTGGGAAGCGGAGCTCGAGGAAAGGGTTAGAGATACTCAGAAGGATGAAGTGTGGCGTTTCAGGGTGTGCTGGGGTGGGGGGAGACAGAAAAGTAATGCAATTGCCTTTTCTTCAAAATAAGGAGGAGGCAGTAATGAATGGTTAACAGGAAAAAAAACTGTTAATATGAAGAACTGTGGTCTACGCATGCTGAAAGGCCAAAAAACCCGTAGAGATGCCCTGCAGAGCTGAGTGGTACCAGAATAGTCGCTGGTCTATATGGACAGACCTGAGCTCCAAAACCTCTGACCCGAGCGCACGTCCCTCATCCTGAGGGCAGCGAGGTGGTGCCACCTGAGCCCTCCTTAATTACTGAGTATGGAGAAAGCATATGGAAAACCTCAGCGCAGGAAAGCAGCACAAAACGTCTTTGTAGAGCGCCTGTGCCAGTAACATTGCCCTGCATCCTGCTAGGAAGCAAGCCAGGGAGCAATGCTTCAGCGAGAGGAGCTCTGAAAGCCTTGATTCAATTTGTACCCAGCTCAGCTCCACGACTGTCTCTTAGCTGCTTCAGATTACTTTCTTTTTGGCAGCCCAGAAATTAGATGTTAACTGAGAGAACTGTATTAATCTCTATTAGCAAGGGGCTGGAATCTAAATAGCTCGAACTTAGGCTTTCTGGTGTGTCAACTGAAGCAACATGCATTTATCCAATCCATAAATCAGCTTGTCTGACAGAGCAGCCAAAAGTAGGTGCCACAAAAATACGGTAGTCTATGCACAGCGTTCATCTTGAAATTGTTTTATGACTTACTTAAAAAAGCCTGAAACAAATAAACAAATAAAATTATGACAAAAACTAGGAACTGATCTGGGGAGGCTAAAAATACTAAAATAATTCAAAATTTATTTATTTTAAGCTTTTCCCCAACATTACAGATTACAATAGCATACTGCAGGTTTTCAGCTGCTATTGTAGTGTTTCTGCAAGGGAAACTCCCTCTTAAATAATTCTTATCTAAGAGAAGAAGCTGAATTTCTTCACTACAATACACCATGCACAGAAAATGCCTGCTTGCCATCTAAACCCTTCTCTCTTGTTGAGGCAGTGTCCAGCACCACACGCTCAGAGGTAAAAAAAGGGCAAGAAGTGCTAAAATGAGCAATTACTAAGGAACCTGCCCCTAGCAAAAGTTGCCTTCTAATCACTGGGCAATTTATTGTTATTTATGATCTCAACCATGGTGATTTATATTCCTCGTAATTTGTTATTCTACTAAGTGTAATGCTTGGTGTTTTTTATTATTCATGGGCCTTTTAAAATCTTATTTCTCTGCCGACCTCAATAATAGCAGCTGGGGCAGTAAGTTCCACAAGTTAATTATTGGTTGTGTATAAAGCACCTTCCTTAAAAGAGTTGTATTTTACTTACATTTGCCTCCTAATTTGCTTGAGCCTCTCCCGTTCCTGCACTCTGAGCATGGCTTCTTCCTCTACAAGGTTCACTATTCTGCTTTGGCTACATCTTCAAAAATCATTGCTTTTTTGTCTCCTTTGTCAGCTCTGAGACTATGCATCCCTTTGTGTGCAAACAGAGTTTTTCTGTGACCATTCGTACCACAAATACTTTCTCCATCGGCCACCTTCTGGCAGGTTTTTTTACCAAAGGTCTCCAGGTTGCAGAACTGCTTTGCCCTACCAAGGTGACCACCAGGGTGTTGGTAAACAACAACAAAAATGCAAGAACTCTTCCTGAATTCTCTTCCTAATTAGGAAGCGAGCCCTCGAGCAGGGCTTTGGATCAGCCACGCTTGCATCGTCTGCCAGAGCTGTCACGATGGGGAAATATATTGTCCCTGAACAAATCCTGCCTGACAGTACGGACTGAAAATAGTGCTTCGCTGGGGCTTGCCTCCCTCCCACGGCCCTCGCTGGAACCGTTCCCCTCCCACCGCTCCCCCCTGGCTCTCCCATTGTCCCCTTGGCCCGGGGGTCCCGTCTGCCCCCCCCAAGGCACAGCTGCCAGGGACAGAGGGTCGGTGCTGCACAGATCCAGCGCCAAAACCACCTCTCCCATCCCTGTCCCCGTCCCCGTCCCCGTCCCCTCCCTGTGTTTCCCCAGGGAAGAAAGCGGGGGCTCGCTCAGGGCTGGGGCATCACCGGTGGCTTCCCAGTCCTGTCCCAGCCCAGCATCGCTTCACTCTTCCTCAGCTCACGTGGGGGTTCAATTTCTCACTTTGCTGTCTTGGGGGGTGGAGAACCTTCTTCCTACCTCATGTGGCCCCCGCGCCCGGCCCTGAGCCCTGTCCCACACCAGGCGCCCAGCCCCTGCCCACGCTTCCAACCTGCCCCCGACGCGGCGGTGCCTCACCTACCCCAGGGCATCTCCCTGCTCTCCGTGGACTCGAGGAAGGGGCAGCAGAGCAGAGCTGGGAGTAAAACCAAGCCGATACAAGTGCCACAGAGCTCCGTGTTTCTTCTGTGGTGACTTCTTCCATTGCCGCTTGCGAACTTGTGCGGTCCCGGGCAGATGCTCCATGCAAGGGAACTCCAGCCCGGCCACCATTCCTTGTCCCTGCGCACCGGCTGCACCCAGCACCAAGGCCCACCCAAAATGCTTTAGGACAGGAGTGCCGCAAAAAGCTCAGCCGCCTGGTTCCCTGGTTATCAAAGATGCGAGAAGTGCCAGTGAAAGATGATGGGAACAGCATTTCCCGGCTCCCACCGTGCTCCCCGGTGGCCTCGCTGTTGAAAGTCAACAAAGAGAAAGAGGTTCCCATCCCCATCCCCACCACCCACTGTGCCTGCCTGCAGTTACTACTCTCTCTACCTTGCTTCAGAAGCAGCGATTAAACGACCCACGAGTATATCTTTGTGATGGTACGCAGTAAATCAAATATCCATTTGGGCTAGACATGTCTGGTCTTCTAATTAGCTTGAAGTATTTGATGTCGACAGCTCAGGATCTCATCACGAGTTTTGCGTTATGGGTTTAGGTCTTTTTTTTTTTTTCTGTTCTCAGCCCATCACCTGGATGTAGTGATATCATTTGAAGCCCAGCTTTCATTTTTGAAATGGTAGTTCTGAGCCTTCCCAATTGCACTGAAAGGACTCCAAAACTAGAAAAGAAACAGAGAACGTAAAATATGTACTTTTAAAATAGCAGAGGTTTAAATTAAGCTCATTAATTCGGGAGAATAACTCCCAATGCACTTTTTATTTACTTGGGCTGATGAGATGAAGCATACCTCTCAATCTCGTTTCAAAAGCTCAAGTATTTTTCTGATCCTGAATCACGCGAGAAATACAAATATTCATCCAGCATCAGTGGAAACTCCGTTCCAGCAATCCTGGGGAAAGCGGGATGGTAGGAGTCAGGGCCTGCTGGTGAGATGAGAGGTGACCCAGGCACCAGGGCAGCCCTGGGCAGGATCGGTGCCGTGGGTGGACTCGAGGACAGACCCCTGCGGCCGGCCCCGGGGCTTGTGCGGAGCGGGAGGCTGTGCAGGGGCACGGCACGTGCGTTCGCACGTGTGTGCGGCAGGAGGTGCGGATTTGCAAGGGAGCGTGTCCCCGAGTGCGGAGGTCACTCGGGGGGAAGCGCTTTTCCTGGAGCGTGGGGGGAAGGAAAGGTGGCAAGAGCCGCTTCCATCGCAGCTAAGTGCCAGAGACTCCAGGAAAAAGCCAGGAGGTTTTGTTGCGCTTCTTTAAATAGGGAGGTTTTATTGCTGCGTGGGGCAGGCATCCCCGCTGGCTTGGCTGGACCAGTGCAAGGTGTTGCAGAAGGAGCAGCAGCAGAAGGCTGCTGAGGTGGGAAGGGCAGGAGGATGGGGGACGCTGTCCGAAGGAGGTGGAGGAAAAAGTCAAGATACCCGAGACCAAAGAGCGGCACGGCTGTAAGCGGTGATGTCGAGTCTGGAGGCGGGATGGAGTGAACGGAGACGAGGCACACGGTTATCCAGCTCTTCCCTCCTAAGGTCACATCTCCTAGGATCCACCTATGCTGAAAATTCGTGTCAGGTTGGGCAAACCCCTTTTTGGACCACGTGCTCTCCCCAGAGCCACGGGACTGCCAGGGCATCCCGCGGTGCTGACCCAGGCTGAGCCACTGCGCAGGTGGGCACTAAGGCACTGGGGAGCAACCTGCGCTGATCGGTGGGACTGTGGGGCGACACAGGTTACCTCGGTCTTCCTTCTCCTGACGCAATTCCTTGTTCGGTACTAGAAGGAAAGGACCCAAGCTATGGCGCTGCTCCCTCCACCTGGAAATCGCTCCTGCTTTAGCTGAGCCACTGTCGTACGTAGAATTGATGGAGGATGTTAGAGAAGTTCAGGCCAGGACAGGAAGGCTGCAAAGGCTGACTCAGCAGGGGCTGCCTTTACTCCAGAAGAAGAGGATTTGTCCGCAACCAGAAATTAAGATGTCGTCTCTATCTGATACAGCAATCACCTCTGCAAACGCTCTACGGAGCCATATTCCTCTACAAATAGACTTTAATCCTATTAATGCAACTATGAGAAGTTTTTCCAATATTCAGTGCAAGACAGAACCTGTATAGCATAGAGGGTGACAGCACCGAGCCTTTTCCCATCTAAGAAAATACCCAGAAACCTAAAAGAAATGCTGTACAATGTGAGCAAGCCTGACCTTTTTCCAGACAGCAGCAACAAATTATCAAGCTGAAAAAAAAAGTGAAGCAGTCTTTCTAAGAAGGAAAGTGAGCTCTGGTAACTGAGTAATTTCATGTCCTTTAATGTCTCCAGCCAAGCTTCATATCACTCGGAGCAGTAAGGGAAAAAAAGAAAAGAAAAAAAAATGAAACCACCTCTAATTCCCATGAGGAGGTCACAGAGTTTATCATGTCCAAAGGCTTACAGCCTGGTGCAGGGGCTACAAAAAGCAGCAGGGAGCATTCCCTTGGAAAATGATACATCTTTTCCCCTTCTGTCAGGATTTTTCTTCTTTAATCAGATAAAACCACTTATTATATTCAGTATACTTAGAAAAGAAAGAGAGATATAAGATTGTGCCTTCTATTCAACTCCTTTAAGGCCTTAAAGAGAACCATTACAAAATATCCAGTCTACCTGCCCGACCGCTTCTCTCATCTCATGAAAGATAGGAAAGCTGTTTACGTATTTTAACTTTAGCTCAGAAATTGAGGTTCTCTCTCTCTCTTTTTTTTTCTTCTTCCAGCTCAGACTTTCAGGCGTGCTTCTTGCTGTCTTACTTGATGTGAACACTGAGGACGTGGGGAAAGCCAACCACCTACGCCCTGTAGCAGGACAGCCTGTGGAGTACCTCTACCACTAGCAAAGCAATCATGCAGGTGAACCCAAACGCGCCCAGCTCTTTGTTTATACACACAGAACTGCCAGAAGTTAAGAGAGAAGCTTTCTGAAAAAAATGTGTGACCTTGACTCTTCAGCAAACGGTAGACAAATCTCCCAATCCACTTCATTAGTCCTCTCAGCTGGCATGAACAAGGCTGTCATAAAACTACCGTACAGGTCAAAAAACCTAAGCAAACCTTTTAGGACTTCTTCATGCACTTTTAGAATAATAATGGCGGCAAAAAGCCCATCTTGAGCAGAAGTTTCTATCACAGAGACATCAAAGCTTTTAAGCCTGGACTATTGTAATACAAGATGATGCTAAAAATTGCTCCAAAACAACAGCTTGTTAAGCAGGCAGGTACTTACCTGTAAGGCTGAGCAGACTACAGAGCCCATTTCTACCACAGGAGCTACCAGCTATTCTGCTGCGCAAATATGCTCTTCAGCTACACGGCTGCAAGCGAGCTCAGATCTTGGTGTAAGGGAGAAACCCCCCCTTCGGTCCTGCCACAGCAGCTGCCTGCCATAGGGACAAGGTTCGAACTTGCAGAGGAGAGGCAGGACCACGCCTGGGAGCTCACTGTGGTTGAAGATGAAGTCAACGAAACTCAATGTTTAGCCCTTTTTTTCAACTTGCAAGTTTTGCAGCATTTCTCCAACGTTTCCAAAGGGTAGAAGAGATATAAACTGCCCATGAACACACGTTGGCTAGGCTTAAAAAAAGGGAAGGAAGGACTGAAACAGCCTTTCAGCTGCTACTAAGGCTCCAAACCTTAGTGCTGGAAAAGCGATGATCTGTGGATGGGATAACAGTAAGTGTGGCTTGCAGCAGCAGAGTGAAAAGACCCTTTCCAGCTCTACATCCCTACATTTTGCTTTAGGAAGTTCACAAGCTAATGACAAACACATAGGCAAGGCCTGGCAAAAGGGAACGACAGCTCACAAACCATCCATATCCAGCTGGAGCAAAATGCGAGCTGCGTCACTGACAAACTTTCCTCTATGATCCGAGGGCAAGATTTACACTCTCAGGAGAGAGTCACGGAGTGCACTTACGGTTGTTCCTTCACGAACCCCCAGCTACTGGGACTGTGCTTAGACGAGACCAAGCGTGAGCAGCTCCTTGCCGCGCTCCTTTCGCTGTCTCCTGTCAAATGATGCCTTAGGACCGTGACTACTCCAGAAACCACCTCAGATCCCAGCTGGCTCTAGGACTGCGTGTGTAAAAAGGGCTTAAGGCCACGGCCAGTGAACCCCCTCGCTGCGGGACAGCGAGAGCCGCTCTCAGGCCGCCCCGAAAGACCCCCCCACGCTCCAGGAGGCCGGCACGCTGCACCCGGCTGCTTTGGAAAGGCGGCTGCCTGACCTTGCTCCATTTGTGGCTCCTCCTTCCCTCCGTAAGATTTGCTCGAGCATCCGAAAAATCCCTCTAGGAAGCCCGAGCCATCCGGGGCAGCTGGAAAGACCCGCCGCCTCTGGGAGGAAGAAAGCCGGGCTCATTCGGTTGTGTTCCAGAAGGAGCCAGGGTTATCCTGGCAGCCGAGCCGGCTGCTTGCCAGGAAGAGCAGGGGAAGCTAGGGAGGCAGTTTCTAGGGAAAACCTGTGTCTTTGGCTTAAAACGTGTGGCGCAAGACTCAGGGATGAAGTTGTGCTGGGAGTCAAGACCTGAAGACAAGAAAATATTTCTTGATGCGTGAGCAGGATTTGCAGAGGAGAGAGGGGAGCCGTGGACTCTCACCGGCTATGGGGGGGGAGCCTGGGAGGGGTGAGGCACACGATTTTTCAGACACGGCTGATGCTTCTGCGTGAGCCTGGGGGCTCTGGGGACAGCAGGGTTTCAGCTGACACGGGGCTGGGTGCATGTTCTGGAAATTTTCAAATGAGGCTTTAATAGGTCTGCCTCTCTTATCAGCGCCTCTAAGAGCTCAGGGTTCAGATAAGCACTGCAGAGGATGCATATTTAACCAAATGCAGAGAGGACTCTTATTTTTTCATCCATCACTTCACAGGTTTCCTTTTTAACATCCTCGGGAGGTATGACTCCTGCTTGTGTGTGTGCGTGACTGTGTAACATCTTCCCCATTCCATCTGGGTTGTGATTAATTTAGACGTAAGGCAGTCAATACAACTCATTCAATTTCTAGATACGTCATGTACAAAGGGTTGTTCAGGAACATGTCTGTCAGCCTATCTTCTTTCAGCAGCTTAGAGAAGAGAGAAAAAGCAGTAGGAAAGAATATGCGGTGTTTTGTATAGTCATAATTCTTCACTTTGTCCTCTGTGGGCATTTTTTTCTTAAGCCTGCTAGTTTATCTTGAACCCATGGACTCGAAAAAACATATCATTAAAGGATTTTTGTTTCTTTTTTGCTTTCAGCAATAAAAAGGTAATTGGAGGGGGAAACAACCTATTCCTCTCATGAATAATCTTCAGCGTGGGCCAGTGACTGCTCTGTGGTCAGCGGTCTGTTGACCACCATGGTCTGGCTGTGCTGGCTGTGAGGAGACATGAAATTCTGAAAATCTCTGACCTCTTCCCCAAGCAGTGATGCCACGAGCTCCATCCCAGCTGCCAAGGTCTGCTCTTGCCTCCAGCATCACAGCTGGAAACGGGGCTGCCTGCGAGACGGTGGGAGCGAAGCACGTCGTGCCACAGCCCAGTGCTGCGCCAGCAGGTGCCTGGAGTTGCTTGGCAGGGTGGAAGGGACAAGCGACCTGCCCAAAAGACCACAACTAGCCCAAACTGGACTAATACTGAATGAACTTACGTGGGTTCAAGTCGTCTTGCGGTTGCAGTCGGTAGACCTCCACCACAGCATGGTTAGCTCCTCTTAAAGGTCCTCTCTTTGTGATCTCTCTTCTTCCCGAAGGGTCCTGTAAGGGGCATCACAGAAGAGGGAGAGCAGCTTTGGGCATCACAGAAGACTTAACTAGCTGGGCAAAATTTACTGTGGGTGTAACTAGGGGGCAAGGCATGACACTTCTGGTAGTGTTACCCATTCTCCACGCTCTATTCATGCACTTCTGCAGCTAGTCTGTGCCTAAGCTGTCACTGCTGAGAGTGGTCCTGGTATTGCCCAGGTTCTTGTGGTCCAGGGTTAACATTTTTATCCATTTTTAATCTCATACAAGGCCATGTGGGCTTTGGAAACCTCTTCTGTAAACTAGCTTTAGAGTTCAGTTGTCTGGGCCTATCTGGATTTATAGGTGACCTCCTTTTTTTGGCCAAATGTTTATATAAAGATGACATGAGAATATATTGTACTTTGCCTGCCAAATTTTTGTCTCACTCTTTTTTGGGTTGTGATCGAGGTCCTGCTCCTGCTTGTGTTAAAGCTAGTAAGAGCTGCAGCATTTACTTAGATACTCCTGTGCCCAGTGCATTTATACGAGCCCTTGCTGAGATCTTCTGGCAGTAAAGACAACTTTGCACCTTTAACCAACAAAGTGCCTCGCGAACGTTACCCACACCACCTTTACGAATCAGGAACCCACCATAAATACCTGCAGTTTCACATCCAGGGAAGCTACCATAGATGGGTTAAGTTAATTACTGCCTTATTATAATAGCGATATGTTCAGGAGGATCACAACTGCTGCCCAAGACCTGGATACCCTTTCAGCAAAACACATTGAAACCCAGGAAAGGGCCAACAGAGGAGCTGAGGGCTCATTACAGCGGGACACTGTACCACAGGGGAGCTGCACCTCGCCGTGGTCTGAAACCACTGATTTACAGCTCCCTCGCAAATCTCCGGCAAGCCTTTACCCTCTACGGGTCACCTATTTCCTCTTCAACATGAACCAGTTACATTTGTTCTGCTGATAAAGTCTTTATCTTCTTTCTTTCTTTGACCACGTTGGCCACCCTGACCTTGCAAAAATGAGATGAAATACCACACAGGGACCTAATGATTTAAATATGAGACTGCACATTTCATCTTGAAATTCAGATGATCTTATTAAAGTGTGGAGGGAAAGCAGACAGAAGTACAGCCTTTTGTGTTTGGTTGGGTACATGTATTATTTATGATGTAGAACGAATGAATGATTGCCTTGAATTTTGATATGTGAGGCAAATGAAGAAACGTTACCTCTTTATATACAATGCCACAGGAAAGTGGTTTCTTCAAGCCTCTGATGTGGGAAAAGCTGGATTACGACACATTTCACATGTTTAAGCTGCAGCTGAAAGGTAAATAGGCAGAGCTGATTTAACAACAAGGACCTACAGTCATCTGTGGGGCAAATTCCATTATATTTAACAGTACAGTACCAGAGCTATGTTTGCCCAGTATTTGCTGATTAAAACTTCATGTAACTGCAATGTGGTTACTGGCAGAGCAGTGACCTTCACCCCGCAACTTGGCTTCAAGGGCCACAATGCTCTGCAGCTGAATAACAGACCCGTGTCTGCAGAAGAATTCAGTCATAAAAATCAAGCCACTGCTCTGACTTTGTGATTTTCTCATAATGGCCATCAGGGCACCAAGTGAATTAATCTCTTTTTCACATTACCAAAACGACCTCTAAATTATTAAAGGCAAAGAGAGGAAAACTGAACCTGTATATGCTGGGAAAGGACTTGGGTCACCAACTTGCACACTCTATCAATAACAGCATAAGTAACCACACTGTCAGCAGGTATTTAAAAATCATGTCCACCCCATTCTTCAAGGTACCTTTCTTAGCACCTAAATGGAGAGGCTGACTCCATTTTTGAGCGTGACCGGAGGCCGTGAGACAGTGTCCTTCCCCCGTCCCCCAGGACCACAACTGTTCTCCAACCACAGCCTACGCGCCGTCCTCTCGTTTTCAAGTTACGTCCGCTGACCCGCCGAGCGCTGTCCGTCTTCCTTGCATGTTTATGTAGAGCACATGGAAAAGGATGGAGCACCCACACAGATAGACTCGCACATACGTACTCCCGTGGTATGAGTTTAAATATAACTAGAGTTTGCAAGGCATTTTAAGGTGAAAAGCTTCACATAACTGCTGACTACCCTTAAAGTTGCATTTCTCCTTTTTCTGCTCAGCATATACTGTCTGTAAGTGATGACGACTGAATAGGCTATTCTCTCACAGGATAATGGCTTTCTGCTTCTACATTGTGCTAAGGTGAATTGGAGATACCCATGTGTGAGCAAGGGGAAGATGCTCATTTCCAAAGCAGAGAGACAATCGGTGACATCCTTCTGCAACCAAGGCTTTATTCTTCCATAAAACGAACCTAGGCACACATTGTAACAGTAACTCTTCCTGTTGTAATGTGCTACAAAAAATTCACTCTCATTTTATCTGTCTGCTGCCTCTAGATACCAGCAAAACCATTGCCAGTCAATGCCAGATATGTGGACTGTTTTACTGGCCAACAAAAGTAAACAAATGCATCCCTCCTCCTCCTCCACCAGATTTTGATAGCCTGATCCAGTGGAGTAACTAATACGTGAATAATCTCATTGACTTTCTGCAGCTTTTTGGCACGGCGAGGCACTGGTCACCGTGAGGGCTCCTCTACACAGGAGGTGTACCACTGCGAAGGCTGGGCTGCACACGAAATTGGAACTACACTGGTATAGTAAAAATGGTATAATTTCCCTAGGGTAGAAACAGTTATACCAGTATAAAGATGCTTATTTATGCCGAAATTTCTATTTCCATACAAGCAGGCGAGTAAGCTGTACTGGTATAAAGCACCCTTGTGCCAGCACAACAGCGTCCCCAACTAGCGGTTATATTGGTTTATCTTATTCAGCAAAAAATATCACACCTCTAATGGAAATAGCTGCACCAGCACAAAACCTATGAGTTGACCAGGCCTGAGCAAAAACTTTAGACAGGCTCCTTTTTTCCCCCTCAACGCTATAAAAACCATCCTAATAAGTAATCCGGCTGGATATTTTTTGAGCACTGGCTTGGACTACCTTTCCGCGCTCAGTGGCAAATGTGGGTCAAATACTCGGCCGTCTGACAGGCAGGGAGGCTTCCCGGCGTGACGACAGTGCTCGCAGGGAATGCTGTACTTTAATCCTTCTTATTCCGTTTCTTTTCCT
Organism: Haliaeetus leucocephalus; assembly: GCF_000737465.1. Classification (NCBI taxonomy): domain Eukaryota; kingdom Metazoa; phylum Chordata; class Aves; order Accipitriformes; family Accipitridae; genus Haliaeetus; species Haliaeetus leucocephalus. The sequence continues at coordinate 2,788,406 of NW_010972439.1, read as the reverse complement.
TTTTAAGCAGCAGTTAATGCCCTGTGCGGAGATCCGAGCAGGGACGGGGGCTGAGCGAGGAGCGGCAGCACAGCCGCAGCCGGGGGGGCGAGGCGGGAGAGGACACTCGCACCCACACCCCACGGACAGACGCAGGAGCTCCAGAAATCGGGCAGAACGAACCGGGCGGCAGAAGCTGTTCCCTGGAAAACAGAAAGATGCAACCCCCACCACGCTGGAGAGCGGTCTCATGATCTTGCGGGTCTGACTCATGGTTCTCCATCTCCGATAATTCTGCCTCACACACTTAAAAATAAAATCTGCTCCTAGGCACAGGTCAGGTAGCGCTGGGATGTGTTTCTTACGAAACCAGGTTTACGCCTTCCTTTTGGTATTTCGCTGGCAGACTCCAGTGCCGGACTGGTTTGCTGCTGTGGAGAATAACATTACCTGCTCTTGGGAGAAACCTCCCCTGGAAAGTTAACCTGTTTTTTCTAACGCCACCTTTGATTATTGGTGACAATTCCCTGTCCTGGGCATATGAAGCAAATGCACATTTTCCCCATTTTTGGTAACGGTGGAAAACTTTCTTCCGGTTAAAGGAAAAGGTACGCGAAGGGACCTGGTTGAAATCAGTTTTGAAATCTCATTCACATTGCACCCTCAGTAATGTAACATGAGATCTGCATCCCGAGAAAAACAAGAAATCCTCACCTTTTGTTCCCGGGTTTGGGAACATGCAGCACGTTATTACCCTGGGTTGGGCTCTGTGCGGTCTGTTAGCGCCAGGAAAAACACTCTGGAGGTGAGGTACTGCATCTTGCTGGAGACCACACAAACCTAAGAACAGCTCTTCTGATTCAATGCAAAAAAAAAAAAAAAAAAAAAAGAAACAGGTTTGTGTGTGTGGGGGGAAGTACAGGCTGTCCCCCAGCCCTTTCTTTGCTTGTGCAATTACTGCGCTCACCAACTTTTGACTTGTCTTAGAATCGGGATTAAAATCCCCAGTCTTTCCACTGCGAAAAGAAGGGCGAGTTGTGAGCCTGTGCTGATGTAAGGCTTTTCCTTGAGAACAGGACTTCTCCTGTGCCGGGTCACTTGTTGGGAATTTTATTAGCCTGAAATAGTCTCCTTTGCCTCCCAAGCACAGCATGTAACACAAGATCTACTCTTCGCAGATCGTGCCCAATGATTTAGAACGTGCAAATGATTTAAAACGATCCGTGCTCTCTCCACCCGGAGCTGCCTGCCTGGGCTGCCGTCCTGTGTTTATACAGGGGCTAATAGAAAGGTCCTTGTTAAAGCGCTCGGGTGCTGTTGAAGCGGCAATATCAGGAACTTTTTCCTCTCGGGTCTTCCCCTGGGGCTAGTGGGCAGCACAGCTACAGGTGGGCGGGAAGCCGTAAGGGAGATAGAGGCTATTTAACGATCAGGGAACTTCTACCATGCAGAAAAGCTGTTTTAAATTTAGCAGCTGGATTCCAACTGCCTCTTGGATCATGCGTTTGCTGGAGATGTGTCTAGTTATAGATACAAGTACCTAGGAATATTATCCAGTATCTCCTACTTTATGCATTTGGGAGAACAAATAAAAACACAAGGGTACATTAAGGTGTCTGGTATGAAAGCCAGCTGAACAGCTGCTTTCCCTGCCTCTCTGAAGCTTGAGCCATACCATGAGCGGGTGAGTTTTCTTCTTATTTGACCTGTACTTACTGTATTTAGTATATAGGCCAGGAAGCTGCACGACTTGGAGAAGAGGGCCAAAGTATGACACAGGAGTCCCGAGCTCCAGTTTTGCCTCCGCCACTAACATCTTGGGTGACCTCAGGCAAGTCACCCGACTGCTTTGCTCCCATCCTCCTCTCCTGACTTTTCTAGTTTGTAAAGGTCTGTGGGGCAGGGACAGTCACTCACGTTGTGTTTGCACAGTACCAAACACAGCAGGGCTCAGGAGCTCAATTAAGGCTTGTATTTACAAATATAAGTAAATAGTAATATAAATAGAAGACATTCTGCCTGCTCAGCATACCGCTGCTGTGAAGGATTAACCCATTCCAGAAGTCCAATGTCTTCTTGACCGCTTTGATGCCAGGACAAGATGAATAAAACATGCTACTCATTACTTTTAAAAAGCATTTGCATAAAATATATTGCTATATTTTACTACATTTTCCTGTTATGCAAGCCCACCTTTATGTGGTAAGATTTATTGCAAGCTAAGATTTATTGACTTATTTCAGCATGGAAATGACTATTAGGATTGACCTGTCAGCAGTTTTTAATTTAATTGCTCTTTGATCCTTCAGCCTTGAACATATTTGCATTTTCAACTAAGCATCTCTTGGCAACACTTGTAGAATACGGCAGAAGCAGTAGCTGAGATGCAGAGTCTTAAGGAACCCTGTGAGTTTCTCCTTTTCTGGATGCATCCTGGTGTTGAATTACCACAGCTTTTCAATCTCACTTTACCCTTACAAGCATGCTTTTGGGTGGCAATAATACTGCTCTTTGTTTTCATTCCCTAACCTTTTAATCCCGCTCTGAGCATAGAAGAGGTAGAATCTCAAAGGAACAATTTCCAACCCGAAGCCAAAACAGGATATATCTAAATCCGTCCATATTCCGTGTTCCCTGCCCACAGCAGTGCACAGGCTTCATCCACAGGGTAGGGGGTCACTCTGCATGGAAATGGGTCTTAGCTTGCCCCTTAATACAAAGCAAAAGTCTGCAAGGATGGATGATTGCCATGGCATTTATATGGAAAAACATTACGCAGCATCCTTCTCTGTGGAGAAAACCAGCACTAATACGCAACCTAGTGCCAAACCGACTATTTGGAAAACAGGTAGGATGATCAGGACTGTAAATGAGAATGAGAAGGGGAACGGCCCTCTCCTGGAATGAAAGACCTGCTCCGATTCTTGGTTTGAACCTGGAAAAATTCTCTCTAATGACAGATGCATAGGATAAAACTAGCAAGCTTTAACTTGTGTAACTGGGCTTAGAAGAACACTTTGTACGAACACTGGCCCCAGCAGCAGTAAAGCGGTGATTTTACATAACACAGGATTGTTGCTAAATTATTCATCAACGCATAAAAATACAGCTCTTTGCACTTCTGCAGCACTGGCCATCTGCAGATTGCCTCCGACAGTTCCTTCCATAAGCTGGAGAGTCCGGAACATTAGCAGTGAGGCTAACGAACGCGGGGACAGGCACCGTGCAGGCAGCCAAACCGCTGCTCTGCGCTCAGCGTCGGCTCGTCAGGGAACGCGCCGGGTACACGCACCACCGCAGCTGATGGAAGGACGGGGGGCTGGATTTTACCAGCCAAGGGTCTGCAGCGGGGAGAGTCCAGTCTGGTCTTGAGCACGTTAACCGACCACGTAGCTGTGCTGCAGTCTTGGGGTCTCTTTGGTGACTTCCAAAATCCAGACATACCGGCGGTTTTGGTGGACCTCCTGCTTACCGAGGTGCCTCCTGTACGTCGTTTGCACTGTGGGGTGTTGCTGGGGAAGGGAGGGCTGCAGCTCTTTGGGTTACGCGTGCCTCACTCCTAGGTTTTGTCAGAGGGCAGACGCATCCATTTCCCTCTCCCTTTACCATTACCTCTGTTTAAGGAGATGAAACCGCACGGGCCACTGGGATCTGTGGACCGTAGCTGCGCACAGGCTGAATCACAAATCACTCTCCACCTCAACTGCCGTCCATTCACCCGCGGAGCCTTTGCTCATCGCCGTAGTGGGAGCACTCAGTTTGCCATCTCGAGTACTGGCTAAATCAAACCACATTTCGGTTTATTGCAAGGAAAAAAAAAAAAAAAAAAAAAAAGTGATGCAACCCATCAGTGGTGCCACCCAAACCAGAACCCTCAAGTCATGACCCAGTTCCCTGTGCCAAGCACGACAAGGGACAGATCCCAGCGCTTCTGACAGAAACTCCTCTGTTGAATGCATGAAACGAGACAAAGGAAACCCATGCATATTTGCACTGTGTTTGCTTTGTTCCTATCGCAGTAAACACAGGTTAGGATGTAGAAGACAATGATGTTCCACAGTCTTGTTCTTTCAATAAGGTTTCCTTTTTCAACTCCTGAATTGCCAACTGGACAGTGGTGTTTGTGTATGAATAATGTCCTCTTTCAGTCTGATGTTCAACTGCAACACCACTATGCTTTGTTCAGGGGGAAACCTTTAGGGCTTCGAGCACAATAATGACCTCAGAAAAGAGACATGGCATGCACATGCTTTTATCAGTCTGTAGACAAAAAACTACAGAAGAAAAAAAGCGAAAGGAAAAGAAATTGGCTGAAGACAGCGTTATCTGGAGCTGGATCTGACATTGCTTCCAGCACTGGACTGTGTATAGCTGTTGTGACTGCGTCAAAACTTAGACCCTGACTTTCTGAAAGTTCCTATTTTACAGGACAAAAAAAGCTTTTAAAAATGGAAAAGGATCCCGTAGTAAAGATGCATTTTTAACTATTCCTGACTTCCTGAAACGATGAAGTGTGCGTGCGCTCCCGTACATACGGAGTGAGTGATGGGAGGGAACAGACAGTGGAAGTGAGCTTGTTCTTAAACTCCTTAAGTGTGAAAAACACAATATTCCTGTTAAGTAGTTCTATTTTATCTCTCTTTTTAAAGAGTCTTCAATATTGCAACACATCAGAAAACTGTTTAAACAAGAACCAAAAAATCCTCAAATTGGTAGACAAACACAGGAGAGTGACTTTTATATCTGGTGCATCATCATGTAGCCTGTTAGTACTTAACCAAATTTAACAAATACTTCATAATATTTAGTAACAATGACGAAAAAAAGAAGTACCTTTTTGCTCTTAGAAAGGTTCATCCATCTTAGCATACTTTGATGAACAACCCTGGGAATTCCAACTGCATGGAAACTTTCTCCAGCCAAATGAAGACATCAGCAATGAATCAAACTCCACACCCTACTCAGCAAAAAAAAAAAAAGAACAGCGGATCGGAACAATGTTGCACCAAATCCAGGTGAAAATTACTGAAAAATCAGGAATGTCTTTGTTTCATTTTATCTTTAAAAAATGAACTCTGTCATTGCAAAGGTCATTTTCTGCAAGTGGGGAAATGCAACCATTATGGCAGCTACAGCTATAGCAGGGGTATAGCGTATTTTATTGTGTGTGCTCAACAGCAACAAATGGAGTAAGAATAGGAATAGTCTCATAAATCTTAACAGGTCTCAGAGGCAAAGCACATTGGCACACATAACGCACATGTAACTCAACAGAGGATTAGAGATAAGTAGAGAAACAGTACACAAATAAATATTCTAAATGTGTAAAAGCTGCTAATTAACTGTTGTAGAAGACAACTACTTTTCCCATTGCACCAATGAAGAACCAATTTATGAACATTTCATTCAAACTGACTCAAATCAAGATTTGTGCAAATCTTCGCATTTAAATTAAACCACGTGCTTAATGCTAAGCAGCACCGAACAACAGAACTGCTTCTTTCTTTTCTGGAGAGGTTAGAGGGAAAACATCGTACACTATCTCCGGGTGGCATTTTCCATCGTTTCATAAATGCGTCTCTCATTCTCTTCTTTTTTCCTACACGCTTACGAAGTGCCAATTTTTGGCTGTGGTAAATGTAGCATAAATTGTGCAAATCACTTGTATGAGCTGGGGAAGTTGAATCCTGCCACGTTCAGAACTCTGTAGATTGATGTGCATGTCAAAAGGTCTTTTGGTCCAACACTTTGCAGGACCAACATTAGCAGGCTGTCTGTACAAGAAAAAAAGAATCTATAATGAAGTTCTGTAAGTCAAATAGCTCATGCAGACAGCCAGTATTATTTAAAATTAAATATCTAATCAGAGCGATTTAACGCTGGCTTTATGGTTGAGTAATACTCTGAGCTCAGTAAAAAAAAAGTTAATAAAAACATGTAAAAAAGGGGAGACCTACAAATTTTATTTGAGACAGGAGACTAGATTTCTCTAAGCCCTGAACATTGATTTATACCTGTACAAGGAATAAAGGTACCAAATCCAAATTCTCCATTCAATTTCCCTGGTGATACCATTTTTCACCTCATTTCAACATCTTACCCAAAAAGACAAGACACAGGACCAGGTGAATCGGGCATGTATCAGACTCTTCCCTCTGGCTGAACTGAGGTCAGAGTATGTGGGAAAAACCTAGACTGAGAGATACACTGGGGAGAAGAGGAGCTCACTATCCTTCTTTCAGTCCTTCAAAAAGAAACCAGCCCGCGGATTGTCCAGCTACAAGCGTTACAAAAGACAGGTCAGGGACTAACCTGGGTGACACGTATACCTCTAGACATAGGCTGTGTCTGCACTACCGAACAGTGTGGACCGATACAAGCAGCTATACAGATGAAAATACTCGGTGCTGAGGACACGATGTCTTCAGCAGACACATTTTGGGGTTTTTCTTTTAACTCGGGATGAGCTCCAGCCTGGTTCCACGGACTGAACGCCAACTTGTGCTGGAGCGCATCTCCTGAATTAGTTTCATCCAGTAAGAACCCAGTTTCCGAGCTGTGAAGCAGGGTAAAAGAAGGGATGAGGGGGTGAAGAGCTTCAAATGTGCTTACCTGATAGACACCAAAATGCTGATGCATGATTACTTCCCAAATGAAGACTACTAAAAGCATTCATAGAAAGTTATTATATGGAAGGGTCATACCTATAATCAGACTTCATTATAAATGGGTTTATAGTAAAATTTCCATCCACCTAGGGTTAAATTAAGCTGCTACCAGGAATTCAACAGCACCTGGATGACAATATAAGAGCACACACAACTCCCATTAACAAGAGAAGGGAACGAACACCCAGTCTAGCTTCCTACTGTAGACAGCTGAACTCCCCCTCCATTTTTAGCTCAAGCTGTGACTGAGCCAGCAGGATTTTTCGTAATTTTTTTGCTGTCGCAGTGAAGGTGACATCTCATCTTGCAGCTGTTCTTACAGTTTTTACCCATGGGAATTCAATACTCAGAAGTTTATCCATGAATAACTCTTTTGTAAACTTTAGTTCTATACAGTGTCAAGCACCCAGAACCAGAACCTTTGCACTGCAAAGCCTGGAGAATCTGATTAACTCAAAATCCAGTTTTGGATCCCTTACACTGAAAAGTAAGTGCCCATACAACTTACTACACTAAAGGAGCCTTAGTAAGGAGAGGCTACAGACCCAGGGCCTTCAGGCAACACTCAGAACAAGAAGAAGGAGACCTGCGCTGAATTTTGTCTTACAGCACCTAACGAAGGAAGCTGTATTTGCTGCTGGTGGGATTATCTGCAGCATTCAAGCTTAGGAGTGACCAAATCCTTTCCTGTGATAGCATTTTTAACATGTTACTATTTCTGACCTAAAGCACACTGAGAAGACTTTTAAGGCAAAAGAAGGCTAATCAGTCAACAAAGGTAATCTTATTTATCCTAGGGAGTGACAAGAGCACCTTAATGCTGAATATATTAGCTTCCCTAATGAGGAAATGGATCATTATCAGTACTCCATTATTATCAAAATGTATATAGCTCTGACATCTTGATTCTAGTTGGTGATTTCTGCTGTGTTCCTAGATTATTAGTTGTGAGCTCTTTCCTGGCTTGAGACATTTTACATTAGACCTGAGACATCAAACACAGTGTACTGGTTTGCTTAAGTCCATCTCTAGTTCTAAGTTCTTTCTGTAAATAGAAAACATTTGGCAAAAAGAGTCTTTCAAGCCATGTCAGGTTTTGACTTCGCTTTTATTTGTGGCACTAACAGACATCGGTATTTTACAATACATAATACATAGTCACATTAAATGCAGATGGCTATATATTCTCGTGCTTTCAACATTACATAGCTATACATTTTAAATTTCAGCTCCAAAAAAAAAGAATCTGCCACCACTCTGGTCTGTGATTATAAAAACGTAAATGTACAAACTTCCTCTTCTTCAGTCTCATTACAATATAGGAAATGTGAAACAGCATTTTCATTTGTCCTTTTTAAGTTAATCAATTTAATGAAATATTTTCAAAATATGTACAACAACAACTACCAAAGTAGTTAACATTTGAAAAAGATGCTGTTATAAATACCTGTGAGACAACATACAACAGCCATACAAATTGGAAACAAAGGGCCAACTTATGCGTGACCTGAACAAGAGATGACAAGTCCTGGTTACTGATACAAACCAGCTTCACTTCATTTTGCAGTGCAGAAATATATTTGAAATCTTGGACCTCTACGCAGTACTCTGAATCTTATTTATAACCTTCACAGTCTGCTGCAAATAGAGATCCTTTAAGGTGTCTCTGTATTTTTAAAATGCCATGAATGTTACTAGGGTTCAGTACATCTCTGCATATTAGCATTCTATACGTCATATCCCATAAGTAACTCTTCAATAGACACTGTCTCACATTCATTATTGATTGCCTGCCTTCTCAGAGCTCCACCAGAGATATAAAGTCCATCTAATTTTAAAAACCAATGACTCCAGCATATGGAATTTAGGTTCTTCCTAATGTACCATAACTTTTTTCTTGTGATTGTTTTTTATGGATCTTTATTCTGGTTTTCACCCTAATCGCTTACAGCCCTTTTCCAAATCAAATAAGAAGCGAGTAAATAGTTTGAAATAGTTACATATTTTTAACAACTTGAAATGAGTATTACTTTTCAGATAGCTAGCAAAGTCTTTTAATTTTGCCCATAAACACAATTAAGTATTAACACAGGACTGCACAGTGTTTATATTCTTATTAACCTGCCAACAAGAATAGTTTATTGGCAACCTTAAATATTCAGAGGCAAAACACAATTCCTTGGCACAGAAGCTTTACAGCAGAGCAACATATTTTCCCCTTAGAACCATTATACAGGAACACACAGAAAATTAACTACAACTTATTTTGGCTCGCAGACAAGAGAATCAACTAAACTTCTTGATGTTTTCTGCCACTTCAGACCTTGAATGATGATTGTGGGTGCATACGGGGTTAGATTTTCCAATTACCTGTTCTTTAGACATGATTCAAACGAGCAGAGGGACCTATAACAAAGAAAAGCACATGATCATTCAAGATATTTTTAAACCTCCACCTGTTGACATTGTTAAGCAAACATTCTCCTGTGGGGCTGTTTTCAAGCCTGGTCTCTTCACCAGCTCCTTGAGACTACTTAAAGCCTACCTGCTTTCTTCTGGCTGTATCAGTCGGTCTACTGAAAGGTGTTATCCTTCCCTAAAAACCCCACACCTCGTACATCCTTAGGTATTACAGTTGCAATTATACGATTACTGGAACATAGGTGATGCATTTTTCTGTGAACTTCCTTCATTTTGTGGAATGAAGAGAAACCCAGGCTGCGAGTATGCGATATCTGACTGTCCAAATCTGTTCAGTATCGGTTAGCTGTCACTGGTCATAAAAATCAATTGATGAGCACTTTGCTTCCTGATTGAATGAAGGAAACTCCCAAAGGCTTTGATTCAGGAAAATACTTAAACAAATGCGTATCTTCCTTCCTAGTCCTCAGGACATCTAAGCATATGCTTTATTTTGAATACATATGCTAGGGTGCTCTTCCAAAATCAAAGTTACTGAGCTTTGATTCTATCAGAGAGATATATGTTAAGGTCACCACAAAAGCTAAACGGGAATAATGTATTTGATCGAGTCTAAATCTCCCATTTTGGCCTTAGTATCCATGGCAGAAGCTTTATTCTTGAGGGAAAAAATAGGTCACAGTATAAATTATTAGCAAGGTGAAGAGTTCAAATTAAATTTTATCTTTCGATTCAAACAGAGTAACAGCATGCAAACAACTGCCTCTCACTGTGCATGGGAACTAGAATCACTTTATAGGCTCATTTGACTACTGGTATATCAAGATTGGCCAACCTTTTAGTGGGGCCTCCTGCCCCATTTCCAGCATACCAAAGCCAACATCAACTGTGGCTTTGAGTTTGTAATCTGTCGTTGCACCCACACACATTGATGATATGAAACAGTATTTCTTCATTCACAATTATGTATCTCTGATTATGTGAGAAGAATAGTCCACTGCTTGACATAAAGGTATGGAACCAGGCCATGCTTCCTGGAAGATACTCAACGTGCCATAATTCAGATCGATGCATTACTTGTTGGCAACCAACTTCAAATTATCCCAGCGTATACCAGGGACTCATTGTAATGGCTGCAGTAATCACCTTGCCTGGCTCCTTTACCAACAGAATGATACACTGCGCGTATCAAGAGTTCATGTGACTAAATGTCAATGCCGAACACTGGCACGAATGCTTGTGGGTACTGTGATGGAGCCAAATTAATTTTCAAAATCGCAGGAAGCAAACAGAAAAGGCTGCTTAGATGCAGCTCCAGTCTTTGTTGGAAAATGTGCAATCTGTAGAATCTCTCTTGCACGTACCATTAAAAAGCAGTCCACAGCAATCAGTTTACCACGAGCAAAAGCCTGTTCTTCAGACATACGACTTGCCTCGTGCAGGCACATTCCCCTGCAACATTTCTACCAAATCCCTGGGTACAACTCTACCTAAAATGAGTAAATGGCATATAAGCAAAGGCAACTTTTACAGCTTCTCTTTGTTGGGTAAGATTTTTAATCCTGCATGGGCTTGTGCTACAACTATACCTACAGCTAGATATCTAACGGTTATTTGCATGCGTAGTTATGTTTATTTCCACAGATAATCATGGTAAATCCCAAGGCAAGTTACACAGACACACATGACGATATACAGAATTTCAGAAATCTAGCTAGGTCGTTTTGCACGTTCCGAGATAGAAAGTTAAAAACTAGACATAAAAGATCTTAAGTATGTGAAATTGTGACAAAAGTCACTCGATACAATTTAAGGAAAACACTCGTTCACTCTTAACACCAGAAGCTCAAACGGTACAGCTCTATGACCTGAGTTTTGCTCACCAGAATTAGCCAAAATTTGGTCTCAGATCAGCTGTTTATTTCCTAGATCAACCGGTTCCCCTTTGCGCAGGAGGCAGACCGCGTGGCCAGGAAGCAGGCTCCTCACCAGCGAGACACATCCATTTCTCAAGACAACGAGCCACCAGTGGCTGGCACTAGGTCAGCCACCCCGGCTGGTGGCTTTACTTGGTGCCGTCTCCCTGACTTGCTGCTAGACTTTGGAGGCGTTAAGCACCCGCCAGCTTCCTCAACAGACCCTTTGGAAAACTGAAGAAAAAGGTTACTTCCTGCATGTTGTCAGGTCTTTTCCAGTTTGGTAAGTTCATCCTTTTCCAGTAACAGGTCTGCGTCTCCGTTCCCTTTGGGTAGGATCTGTGGGGTAACCACTTTCTGGCAGCTCTTTGAACTGAACTGCACTGCGCTGGGGATGAACCATTTTACTGAGCAAGCCCAACTGGGCTTGGCACCCACAAGAATTTTCCTTCGGGAGTCTGTGGACAGCAAGAGTGTGCAATAAAACAGAAGCTGTTTCTTCAAAACAAAGTATGATTTATTTACCAAAGCAGGCACGGTACTCCAAGAAATGGATTAAAGAACAGCCAGGAGACCTATGTGCATACTGTTTTACCTATACTTGGCACTCCCCTCAGCTACCTGTTTTTGCTCTGGTTTGTTTTGGCCGACCCAATTACAGCCTATGTCGTGCAGACCCTGACTCTCAGCAAGGCAAGGTCAGGCTGCAGCAATTTCTCTCCTCCCTTCCTGCCCAGTGGATCTTTTAACCTTAAAGTTCATGACTTTAGCAAACAGCTGTGTAATCAGGGGTGGAGTGGAGGAGTTGCCTTTTCACAGATATTAATAGAGCTCAAATGTTTGTTGGGATGCTCCTTATCTAGGCAATTGGTTGCTTTTTACGTTTGGTTCCCAACAGCCCTGTTTGATCTACTTCCACTGCAAATAACCCCTCATAAATAAGCACAAACTGAGTCATACATAACTAAGCAATGCAGATTCTTCCCAGTTCCCCACAATACTAGCTAAATAAATGACTTCACCATCAGAAGCCCTTGTCGCAGAAAACTTTGAGAAGACAATGGAAGAGAAACAGATGCAATTACTGAACTGAACTACCTACTCTGCTCTCTAGCTGCTGCCACCAAAATCTTCTAGAAAGCAAAGCCAAAACCGGCTCTGTGCTCACCTCTCCAAATCACAACATCATAGATCTTTGACAGAGGAGGCAAAACAAAGAAAAAAGTTTGCTTCAGCCCTGGCACAAAACCACCTGCCAGCCACTGTCTACAAAAAACTCAGTGTTCCTTGGAGACACATTCTTCAGCTGTAAAAGAAAAAAACCCTGATACGCAGCTATCATGTATGCTCTCTCCTCTACAGGTTCAACTTTTGCTGCCACAAGTTGTCCAACTGCAGGGAAGGATCAGAATTCGACTTTCATTTAATGCAGCAAGCTAGAAGAGGTATTAATACGCACTGGATAGAGTCTTTGAGAAACCTGACAACATTTTTACTTTCATCAGTTATCAAGGGCATGAGATCTCAGATGTCAAAGTGATACAATGTCTTTGGCACATACAAGACTTAGCTTGCATATCCAATACCTGCAAGGACAGCACAGTAATAAGAAAATCATATACTCTGTCTTGGACAAAACACTGCTCTCTTTTAGTTTCATAAAGGACCTATATAATGAGAGATGTACTCTTCCGTCATTTCAATGTCAAAACTACCAAAAATTACCCCCTCTTGAAAATGAAAGACAGGCACAGCATTTAGCAGAATGCAGCAGTATATCCCGCTTACTTTCATGGCCTGCACTTGCTGTCCAACTGTTTTGAAATAAATCCCCAAGGATATGATAAAGACTTGTTTTAATGAGTAGAGCTACGGGTCCCCTCGGAGACTTCTGCAAGAGTAATGTAGTTGGAAGAAAAAGGAATTTGGAAAGATCTAGAAAACAACTGCATGAAGTATTCTTGAACGTCCAAATCCTGGTTTTTTTCTGTAAATTGGCGAAGTGGGGAAATAACGGCCTGATCTGGAGTGTTATTTCTTCATAGAATCACAGAGTCTCTCAAGTTGGAGGGGACCCATAAGGATCATCGAGTCCAACTCCCTGCTCATTGCAGAACTACCTAAAACTAAACCATAGGACTAAGAGCGTTGTCCACATGCTCATTGAACTCTGACAGGCTTGGTGCCTTGTCTACTTCCCAGGGGAGACTGTTCCAGTGACCAACCACCCTCTCAGTGAAGAACCTTTTCCTAACATCCCATCTGAACTTCCCCTGACACAGTTTCATTCCGTTTCCTTGTGTCCTGTCGCTGGTGACCAGCGACAGGAGATCAGCATCTCCCCCTGCGCTGCCCCCCTTGAGGAAGGTGTGGACTGGGATGAGGTCACCCCGCAGCCTTCTCTTCTCCAAGCTGAACAAACCAAGTCACCTCAGCCACTCCTCATAATAGTATGTATAATACATATGTAATTTTTCACATGCAAAATAACTGCACATCCAGATTTCTGTTTGCATGCTGGTGTAAAGTTCACTGAAACACTGATTTGTTTGTGCCATTTGTAAGATTCTGTGGAATTTCTGGTTTATCAGAAACAAGATTTTTTTGGCTATTTTTTAATGTTAAAATTGGATTGTATTTTTTGAAGTATTTTAAAGGGGACAAGTAAGCAAGGTTAAAGCCTATTTACACATTTATGGTTGGCATCGGCTAAATCACGTGTTGGGAAAACTACATCTGCTTTTGTACATTCCCTAAAGTCCTTGGATCAAAGTCTGTTCTTGGATACTGCAGTGTGATATTGGGATGACTCCACTAAGGCCAATTGATCTGCTTCTCTTTACCAAGAAATGCAGTATAACTCGAGGTTAGGAAGAATAATTTTTGATCAAAGAGATAAGTGAAGTTACTCCAAAAATCACACCCGGGCAACTGAGCGTTTAGCCATCTGGGAGCTGACTGACCCACAGCTGGCCACAGAAGTGAAACACACATCATCCAGTTAATAAAGTTCAGGTAGACATTAAAATGATCCCACAGTTTTACTGACAGCTCTCAGCACGTGCGACCAAGGTGTAAGTGTTGGGAATCAAGGTCTAGGACACACTACTGAAATTAGGAGAGAATACTTATTTCTAAATTTGCTTCAGGGTCTCCTATCTGATCTTTCTTAGGTTCACCCTGTCTAAAGGACATTCAGTGTTATCTCAGATTCACAAGAATGAAAGGGGCATGAAAATGCTTTCTGAAATGATATTCATGCTCTTGATGTTCTCTTTAAAAAAAAGTATTGACTATTCATACACTGCATATATGCACAGGTGTGTTTTAGTCTTAATAATATGTTTTGATAGCTGTTCAAAGGTTTGAAATACGTTCTGATCTTTGATTCACTTAGAGAAAAGAGTGCATGTACCTTCTTCTGATGGAAGAAAGAAATGTGTGGCTAGAGCAGCTTATAAATGGCTCTCAAAACCCAGCAAGCATAGGTTGTTTCATCCACGATAAAATATAAAAGTACACTTACCTTTTTCAACTTTGCTGCTCCGGCACCAGAGCGAATGGCCTCCAATAGGGCTTGCCTTGCCTCCCCAGGGTTACCTGTAGCCGTGGCAGAGAATCTTGGAGCTGCTGCTGCCAGCTGAGTGGGAGGTGGTGGTGGCGGCTGGGCAGGGGCGGGTGGGATACAAAGCCGCTCTTCCTGAGGGTCTGCTGCCTTCTGCAAGGACAGCTCTGTGTTCCTAAAACTCTGCAGCTCTTCGGAGGCCACGGAGGAGATCTGCTCATGATGCAGTTGAAAGAAGGTGATTAATATCAAGCATGACTAAACTGTAATTATTTGACATTTGATGCACTTTCAGTACCCCGATTTCACTTTGCTTGAATGATGTAAAACACATAGAACTTTTGTTTGCTCATGGGGTTGAACATCTGTTACTACTCACTCACATCACTCAGCTGGGCTGATTACCAGAATAAAGGATTTGGCATTGACTCTGTCTCAGAAACGAAATCTTTATTTACTGCAAGCTCCAGCATCCTGTAACTCTTCTTGGCACATAAGGTAAGAGAAAGAGTTGGACTTGATATTCATTTGGAAATGACCACAAGGGTTTTGGAATCAGGAAGATATATTAAGGCTGCAGTAGCCACCCAGGAATCTCGTTACTTTTTGCAGTCTGGGCTGCACAGAAATAATCTCAGATGACAGGCAGGCTCTTCTAGATCTGAGCTCTCAGACATGGCTTCATTGAAAAAAAAGTCATTAAACCTCAAGTTTTCAGCCATACTAAAATAAAATAAAATAAAATAGGACCAGAGAGAACTATGTGAAAGCACTGAGAACAAAATCAATTGATTGCTCTTCCAAGCGTGTTTCTGTGAAATTTCTGCAACCAAAATTTCTGCACGAATTACCAGCTTGGAAACTCATCCTACTTTAAATGAATGCAGGGAGAGGAGGCAACCTTTCAGACTAAGCCAGCTTTTCTGTCAACTGTCTCAACAAGTATTTTTGCTGTTAACAACATCACTAGTAATAATCATGATAAATTGTTAGCAATTACGATGATTTAGCGATTATTAGGAAATTCAGTATCATGTGCCAAATGGGAGGTTTTCAAGCAGAGGCATTAGCATTCCTTTCTGAGAGAAACTGAGGCACAAAACGTCTCTAGTGAAAAATGAAAGGATTCATCTCCCATCAAATAATCCACATTCAGAGAGCTCCTGTATTCTACTCCTTCACTGTACACAAACACAAACATATATGGGAATAATGCCATGTCAGATAAAACACGAACACTTGAGGTAACAGGAAAGGGACAGCCCTTTCATCACAGCACATCTGTATCTCACCCTGTACACATACAAACAAGGTGCTTTAACTAGCACAGGTGACATGGTATGAAAAAGCAGCATATGGTTTCTAGGCAACTTCCTTCAAAATGATGGCAAAAGCTTCTCTGCTGCGGGAAAGTAATCCAAAAAGTCTCTGTGATAATACACCACCACTTCATTGTCAGAGCCTCTTTTACACAAATTTACATTTATTCCCAAGGAATGCAGAATGCAGTCAAGCATGTGTGAAGATGGCTGCTGCCTAGCGCAGCCTGCTCTCAAGCTCAGAGGAAGCTGTACCCTACTTGCAGCAAGGGCAGTAAGATATTTGAAGGACAAAGTAATTCCCTAACACAGACAAGAGATTCTTTCTATCTAATGCCAGCTATCTGGGTATGTGCTAATGGCCTGAGTCACTGCACGAGGGAAATGGGAACCTACTTGCCAAATACACATCCTTGGCTGGATTAGTGAACTGAGTGAAAACTAAGGCTAGAACAATGCAGGTTTTGGCTATTAGGAATAAGAGATGCTTTAAAGATTAGGTAAATCTTTCAGACTGAAGGAATCATCCTGCTGTGGTGAAAGCTGATGTTCCCTCAACACCAGTTACTTGCATACAACTTACACGCACCAGCTCATGTTAACAGATAAACAGCATGCACGAAGAAGCCCTAGTGTGTTTTCAGGTAACTGGGATTTAATGCATATGGTAGGTAATGCAAATATATTAATCTAACTGCATGCTCCTTTAGGAGTGCTAAATGTGAAAATGAAGAAGATGATGAAAATCTGATGTCTTCTATATACACTCCCTGTAATTTGTTTGGATTTCTACATGCTACTTTCTCAGCTAAAAGCACACCGTTTGAAAGTGTTAAGTTTTACAGCAGAGGACAGGATCGGACCCGCTATCTATCTGCGTAAGTCAGGTCAGGTCTTGTGTCACACTATTCCCCCCTTAACTTTTCTCTTTGCGGCACAACATTTAGTTTGTGGCATATCTGGGTTTATTCAAAACACCCAGTAGGAACAGCCTGCACTTAAAAAGATGGCTTACCGTCTTGATTTCTTACCTTTTTCAGCTTTGAGGTGCCACTGTGGCCTCTAATTGCTGCTAGCAGGGCTGAGCGCTGATTCTCTGGCTCAACATATGAGGGTTTCCTCTGGCTGCCATTTAGTGCACTGTCTGAAACCTAGAACATGAAAAGAATAAATTGTCATTACATATTTACTTAGAGATAGTTTGGAAACACTCTTAAAAGTATTTTTGGCACTTGTACCAGAATGCAAGCTATGGAGACTAATCAGTCTGTCTTCTTTTGGGCCTGCTTTTACAACCCTTACTCACACTGAACGGTGAGGATACGTCTAGATAGTAATGCTGTGCTCACAGATGCAGTCTCGTATCCTCTGAGCATGAAGTCAGTGGCAAACTAGTATCACCTAGTAATATAAAAAGCAGTTTTCTTTCGTTGCAGGTATTTACACGTTTTCTCCACCCTGTGCGTTTCTGTTTTTACATAACACACTGAAATGCAGGTTCGGCTCTTAGGCTAACCTTAATTACCCCTCTTTTATGCTGTGTCTCTGTACCCTCTGCCTCTTCTAGCTAGTGCAGCAGCCATGGTGTTGCGTAATACACAGGACGTGCAGGATAAGCAGTGGGTTGTTCTGTATTTTGCCATTATAAATTTTTCAAATGCCTTGTGTACTCCAGCTCACCAGCAACTGTACCAGTTAGAATACCTCTGGTGTCTTGACAGTGTGAATACAGGGCTCTGCAGTCTGAACAGGCTAAAAAAAGTCTCCACTTTACCTTTCTGAGTTTCTCCTTTCCCCCTCCTGTTTGAATGGCTTCCATTAGGGCACTGTGAAGCGACGTGTCCTTTGGAATTGGTTTCTGGATGACAGGTTTGAACTTCTTCTTTGGTCCGAAGATATTGGTCTGCACATTAACATCCAGTTCACTGGTAGCATTAGTATCTGAATCATCAGGTTTCTCCTCCTGTTCTGACTGTGCATTTGCTGCTGCACCATTTAGCTCGGGTGAAGCTTTAAGTGAACTAACTTGTACACCGTTAGCAGGAGGCCATTTAGTGACTCGCAACGATGAGCCGAAAGAGGACGGGACTCCTTGGAGGTCAGGAGACTTGAGAGATGAGGCCGAATTAGCATGGGTCAAAGTCTCACATTTCTGGTCAAACAACACACACGTGCTTTTCTCTGCTATACTTTGTTTGCTGTTTAAACCATGATCATCTTCTGCACTGTTGTTATCCTTTGAAGAGGATTTAGTAAGTGGGACACTGGCATTCTTTTTATAGAAGCTCAGAGGAGTTGCTTGATTTGGTGCCCTGATGTTAACTACTTTGTTTTCCACGCCAGAATTATCACCAGGTGTAAACCTGTGGGATGCTTTTTGACTGCAAGTAAAAATACTTGAAAGCGTTTCTCTGGTTTCTGCAGATTCTGTTTCCACAGGGCTATATTTGGCCACAATAATGCATCTTTTTGGTGAAACTTCTGCTTCAGTTTTAACCTCTCCTGCCCCTTGCTTATTTTCATCTTTCTCATGATATTCTGTAGACTCAGAATTAAAGGTAATGGCATTGATGTGCCTTGCAATGGCAGAGGCAACGTACTGACTTGAAGTTCTCCTATGTGGCTTTACAAATGGAAGCTCCAGCTTGTCCTTATTAATGGCCGGGGCCACTAATGATGTTACCTGAGAATGCATAACTGGAACAGGAGGTTTGGTCCTTTCGTTCTCAGGCTGTCTTTCAGCTACCTGGGTAGTAACAGTTTGTGGTGCTACAGGCTTTGGAGCTGCAAGACAGACAGGTTTGTGTTCAAGTTTTATAGTAAAGGGCTTAGAGTTTGTGGTGACTCCTGACTTTTTAGGAAGATACTCAGCAGAGTCATCGCTTTGCTTTTCCATAGAATTTGACCTCCAGAATGCCTTCACTTTCCCAAGATGAATTTCCTCACTTTCATCAGTAGAGGTACCTGGTATGTGCTTACTGACACCAGTGTTTGGGCCTATAAGGTTGCCTAGTTCATCTATCTTAATGGCACCAGTGGAGAGTGAAACTCCTCTATCAAAATGTTTTACTTCAGGTTTGGGAGGGACAACTTTAAAGGTTGTCAAACCCATTTTAGGTTCGTAGTTTGTTCCTGAATTCTGGGCACGATGACACCATGTGGGTGTTGATGGGATTTCTTCTACTTCAATTTTTTTTGCTGGTGGCCATTTGATTTCTAATTCTGATTTACTTTTTTTCAGAGATCTTTCCCTGTTACTACATTCGTTAAACGGATTTATCTTCTCTTTCGCTGTACTGATTTCAGCTGTGACCTTGGAGTGAGACAGAGTCAGCTTAGATTTACATTCCTCAGACTTCGCAACATGTTTTGGGGGGGGTTCCAGTCTTAAGTTCTTTTCATTTCTCTTTTCGAAGGAGGATGTGAGAGATTCAAACATATCTCTCCTCTGTTCCACAGGCAAGTGACTGAATTCATTTTCAGATGGTTGCTGATGTATTAGGTCCTTGGATATGCATACAGCTCCACTATCTGTGTGTCCCTTATCAAAGGAACCTGCGTTGTTGTTTTTATTTTTAAAGTTTCCTGTACTAACAGAGTCAGCTGAGATATTTGTCTCTGTCTCTTGATCTCCAGCTGAGTTAGAGGTGCTAACTTCTGGAGCATCATCTATGACTGTTACTGGAACAGAAATGGTAAGATCTTGGGCAGCCTCAACTTTTCTTATATGTGGGCTCAACGCTTCATTGATGTACTCGGAGTCAGAGTTACTTATACCATCCAGTGCTGCAAAATACACATACAATATTACATACAGGCAGTATTTAGGCAGTATGACTTTAAATTATACAAACAGCCAGTACAAACTTAAGCGGATCAGATATTTTAGTTACACTAAAACTAACAGGAACATATTTATGCCTGTATTACAAAAAAGGAGAGATCTGGGTCCTTTTTATTGTCTGGTTGCTGATTAGGATCAGCCAAATATTCCTGCAGTCCTCCTGCTTCAGTCAGTGGGAAACATACAAATGCAGCTGAAAGCAGAATTTAATCTATTGTTCATACCTTATCTTTGACTAACTTCTCTCAGTGATAAACATTTCACCACATGACTCCAAAGGAGAAACATTTCTGAGAAGCAGCGAGCAACTCCAAATTATGTTTCCCAGACCTAGTTAGTAATAACAGCCCAGCTGAAGGATTTCCTTGAGCAAGCAAACAAAGAAACAGTACTTGTATTTTTTCTCCATTCTTCTCACCCTTCGTTACCAGTGACTCCAGAAGCCTCACTGTGCAAGAAGCTTAACTCTGCTCTCAAATTTGCTGGTATATATCAAGGGTTACAACACAGAAGCTAAGAAATTGCAGTGTTAGAGAACTCACAGAAATTAAATCAGAATCAAGTCCACTGCGGAAGTACTGAAATAAAGATGGGAAGTTTTAAAAAAGCATTCAACATCATTGGTGACAAACCATTAATAGAGAAATATTTTTATTCACAGTAGGAAAAAGAGGAGCACAATATGACATTTTATCTCTTCCCACTGTTTCTTTTCATGTTTTTTGATTTTTAACTTTAAAATATGGCTGCTAACGCAGAGAAGGCATTGGCTACAAAAATGTCCCCCCCTTCTCCACTTCATTGTGATAAAATACAAAATAGAGGCATTGTTCATTAAACACAGAGCTAAATTCACAACTGAAGTCAGTGAAATTACACCAAATTTGGGCCATAAAATGTGACCATAAACTGCTGTTCATCTTTTTTTGGTAGCAGACACCGAAATACAATGACAATCGGATAAGCAGCTTGAAAAACATTCAGCGTGAGCCTATAAAGAGCAGCTGCCCCAGAAGAAAACAGAGAGCAGCCACTTTGCGCGGACCACATTCTGCCTCAGACCTGCGAGTTGTTCCCAGGGACCTTAGTGAGAAATGTGCAGATGTCTCAGAGCACCTCCTGGGTCTGCCTCTCCCTTCTGTACTTCAGAGGTAACACACTTCCCTACCTTCTAAATCTTCATCCAGGCCAGCCAAAGTCTGCTGGAGTTGTGCAGCAACGAACAGATCCTCATTCTCATGCTTGGCCAAAGCCGTTTCTTCATCTCTCCTGCTAAATGAAAGAGGAGAAAAAGGCTGGGTCTCCCCCTTTTTTCGCTTTGCACTGTTGCTCTGCTATCCACTATCATTTCAGCCCCTTTGGTTCCACCGGGGTTCTGAAACTTACTCCCCAAAGTATGAAAAATAAGCAGCCTTAGAGACGCACCCCACCGCACTGACACAGCCACATCTAGGAAGGATCTCTGTGGTGCCTGAGCGTACTCAGCGTGCTGGCGATCAAAAGATTAGGGTTAATAAAGCCTGTCGCAAAGAAATGGTCTGGCTTCGCTGTGAAGTACGCAATTCAGCCGGGCTGCAGAAAAGCAGCATATGCCATGGCAAAGGTTTTGCATATCCATACAATTTTAAAGCAGACCACTAGCCATCCCGTGCACCCACTGTGCCAATATATCTGCACCTTAATTAAATAAAAATTGCCTGGTAATGAAAAATAAATACAGCTAAGTACTGTTAGACAATCACTCTGCATCCTGAAGGGAGGGAGGGGAGGAGGAAGGGGAAACTAATCCCTTGAGAGCTGTTTCTAATGAAACATATCAAGGGGCCTGATTTTGCCAGAAAATAACTCCATGGTTTTTGATGAAGTTGTACAATGACCTAAAAGAAACCTGAAGTCAGGATGAGTGCCAAGTGTTGTCTTGGCTTATTAAAAGAAAAAAAGAAAAAGAAGATGAAACTAAGAAAAATCCTAACAAAAAATAACTAAAATTAAAAAAATATGTATGGCAACCTGTTACACAGACCTTCTATTTCTTAGGAAGAAAAATCTTGACCAGCAGAGCTTTTCTATCTAAATCATTGAAGCTAGGATTTCACACTGGGCAATTCATTTTTTCTAGCTACCTCTTCCTCACCTGCATTTAAGACATTGTTGTCTGTGACACTATATCTAAATTTTGCCCTTGTGATTAGCCTATTGAAAAAATAATTTTCCATTCTAGCCACACTTAAACTAACTCTGGTCAGGCGAAGCAGATTTGCCCTTTTCAAGATCAAACTCTTAGCAGCACAGATACAGTAACAGATGACATTTTTTGGTAGTTCACCAAACACTACCTGAAAAATGCCATTTTTCTGCTGCCCTTTAAGATAATAACCTGAGTAAAAATTCAGGGATGTTTCCTGACATTGGTGTAAATTATGTCTAATGATGTAGCTTCCTTTTTTGCGATTTTATTGTTTGATTTTTCTTTGTTCATACATGGAGCAACTGAAAGCACATGTTGAAGCATTGGGTATTTTATTTTATATTACTTCATTATTTACTTATTTATCTAGCATTCACCTCTTCTTTCTTTTTGACTTTTGCAGTAGTCCTGGAGCCCAATTCTTCTACTTGCACCTAAACTGCATTGCACTTAAAAAGCTGACTTCATGTATGTGGGATCAATGAAAGAAGCAAAATACACCTGCAAGGAAACCTTCCAAAGCTTTTTTCACGTACACATCCTTGTGTATCTGAACATACAGACGGGATGAATTCAAGATGGCAAGGCTACATGTGTGCCTAAGTGGTTTCCTAAACTGGAATCTAAGACAGAAATCTGTATTGGTTGTTTAAGTACAGAGGAAGAGATACAGTGCTCCGCAACTGGAATACAATTTCTTCCAACATTTGCCATTGACCTGAGCTTTGACAGGCCCTGAACATCCCCAGAAGCCAATGTGAACTGATGATACTCAGGCTCAGCACCCACACTGCAAGACTCATGGTAAACTGAGTTTTCCCCCTGATGGATTAAGAGAAAGATGGCACAAATCAGTCAAGGTCTCCAGTGGAGGCAACTGGCGCTGTAAGACTGCACTCCTACTGTACCCTGAAGCATACATGCACACAAATCAATGAGATTACTCATCTGAGCCATCTGACAAAAAGATTTAAACTTGCTGCAGCATTTGGATTGGGAAAGAAGACTGGCAAACAAAATTCTCAACTTGAAGGTGGCAGAAAGAATGAACTGACTGAATTTCATATTGGTTCTGCAGTGGAAAGTTTTATAAAATTAGTAAATACTTGCTCTCTTCTGCGTGCATTTTAAAACAATTTACTGGCGAACTCAGAGAGAGCATTTTTGATGGGAGAATGATTCAAACGGTGCACCAGCTAAGCAACAAGTCTATCCAGCATGGAAGGCAAATATTGTTTTCTTCTCTACAAAGCTGGTCTTGCGGGGTAGCTGTACATAGGTAGAAGCAAATTAGTGGCAAATGTTGAGACTCTTTCTCTAAGCTACTGTGAAGAAGTTGTTTCTTAAACCTTGGAAGAAAAATGTGTAAACCTGTATCTATCAGAGAACAAGACCTAATTTCATGAAGGCCATGCCAGCTCACCACCTCTTTGGTATCTGATCGTCTCTTTCTATTACCTGACTGTTCTACAATACAGCCAAAATCTGGGACTGGAACAGGGATTCCTGGGCTCCAAACATGCAGTGTAGGTCCACTGCACTGACCAGCTCTTTTCTCATGTCCATCAATGGGAATCTTTCAGTGACTCCTTTTAGCAAAATTATCTTCTCCTTGATGGGCACAACAATCAGCAGAGGTCTCCTTCCTTATCCTCTGTGCACATATGCAGTGACTATACACAATTTGCCTCTCAGTCTCTGCTTCGATCTCCTTATCTAGACGACTGGGATAACAACATCCAATTCACAGAATTTTTCTGAAGGAATGAGAACAGTGCAGTGAAAATGAAAAGATTCTTATTTGCTCTTACAGAGGGAGCTTCAGAAAAAGCAGTTCTTTTCTTTTGCATTTCCAAATTCCTAAAAGAGCCATTGTTCAACTCATCTCCAAACTCACCTACAAAGCAAGCCAGAAGGTATAGATTAATCACAGGGCTTTACTTAAAATTCTTAGCATCGGGAATTTAAAATGTGATACGTGTTTTGTGAGGTGAAGGTCTGGCAGTTTCCAGTAGCTCACATGATTTATAAATATGCCTAAGGAGACTCTTTCTCACAACAGTATTTGGGAAAGGAAAGCAAAAGGCCTCTAAATTTTTTTTTCATAGCCTCCTTCCCTTCGAACCCTATACACTTTTCTTTTGTTGACAGCTCTGTTTTGGCCAGAATCCAAGAAAAATATGACTTATTCCAATACCACGTTTTACATTCTGAGTAAACATTACCAGTGGTATTTTCTCACACACATTTTTTGACTTAGGGAAGAACTTGATAACCTCTACACTGCCTTTCTGGTAAAACGTGGGGCGCTAAAAATACAGCACTTGTGAGCATTTAGCCCAAGCTCGAAATGTCAAATGTGTGCGGTTCCTGGAAGCCTGTGCACTTAGGTAGATTAGCAGAGATTTGTGTAAGAGCACAGAACGGAGCCAAGTGACTACTAAACTACAGCCTGTAGTGTTCCACTGAGCTCAGGCTACAATGCATTACTCCTCGGCGGTCGTTTGCGCAGTTGGAGACAAAATTAAACTTACAGCAGCATTTCATCAAATTAGCGCCATGGGAGATGGACATTTATAAGAAAGTTTACTTTCTAAGAGAGAAAATTCTCTGATAAACCTAGCTGGAAATGCTGCATTAAAAAGAAACCCAAACCAGTGGTAAGACAGTGGATTTGCAATGGCAGAAGCTGCCATTTTGTTATAGTTAGAGCCGCTTTACCTGGGGGTCTGCAAATGATAAAACTGACCCGAGTCCCTTTGAGCACTTCTCAGGAGTTCTGGTGAGCCTCATGTATGGTACCAGAGGTAGAGACCACAATTCCCACCGTAACTGTTTAAATACAACGCAGACCTACATAAACTGCAGAGAAGGCACTGAGGTAGAGATCCAGTTATCCCAACTCCGCACTTGGTGCCATCTGCAATACCGTAGGATATTCAAGACATCTGTCTGGGGCTGGCAGACATAATATGGAAGACAGGGAGACCCACGTCCTGCTGGAGTGGCAGCAGGCAAGAAGAAACGGCAGCAGACATCTCTCAGGTTAATTGACTATGACCTGAAAGTCTCACTCATTTTGCACTACGTTTGCTATATCAAAAGACTTGAGAATGTGGCTCCTGTGAATTTGTTACCAGCTGGGGAGGGAAGACAGAGCCATTGCAAATAAGAGAGAGTCAAATCCAGAGAGGCACCCCGCGCAGCACCACGCGCAGGGACGCAGCCGCTACTCTGAGGCAGTCCAAGGGCCATCAAGAGCGTTCAGCTTCTCACGTGTCTTAGGCAGCTAACAGGGACCGACCCGCACGGAAAGCTGATATGGTGACTCCAGACTGGGCTTTGGAGCATGCGGGCTCCTTTCCCAGCTCTGACAGTCTTCTCAGTTTGATACTGGGGAATTACGTTAACCTGTCTGTATGTATCCAAATTTGTCCTCTTCAGAATAAATCCACACTGTTCTCCTCTGGAAAGAGAAATGCTTCTACCTGGAGTATATCAAGGGGGTTGTTAAAGAAGAGACCGACGCTGAACGATTTTAAGTTGTAGAAAGTATGGCTGAAGCTTTTTGAATACACCTCTCTATTCAACCAGGCCAGAAAGGCGGCATTAAGTAAACTCAAGGTGTTTATAAATTTGTTTTGTGAGTGATGCAGCAAGTACTCTTCAAAAGTGGAGGTAACTATTTTCCAGATTAATGAAGAGTTTCCAAAACCTTAGGAGCCATTTTTCCATTCTTTGCATTTCTTAGGCTAGATGACTTTCTCCTATTTCCTTCCAAGGAAGGAATATAACACGAGCAGGAGAGCAGCTAGTGTAAGTTGTGGACTTTCTGGTCACCTAAGCTATGACCTGACCAGTGATATTTTCCATTTCTGCTGCCTACTGTGAACATGAGCATACAGTTTTAATGTTCGAATGACTAAAGCCTGTTAAATGCAAAATTCGTAGACTGAGCCACCAACTTAGGACTGGTTAGATAGCAAAGTCATCACTTGTCTTTGATGCCAGATTTCTGGAAGTGGGACGCAACCAGGAGAAGGAAAAAGCACAGGGTCATGTTCTGTCGAACACCAGATAACCTGCTTTTTATGTTCTTCAATGAGCAATAAAAAAAAGCCGCACATACTTTTTGAGCGCAAGGTACAGGTATCATTTCCATTCCAAGTATTTTAGTCTGTGTTCTGTTTCTAGTCTTATAGGACTGCATCAAACTTACAAAGGTCTTTAGACAGCATTTATATCTGTGCTGAATAAAGATAATCAGAAACTGAATTAAAACTATTTTCCAATCCTAGAACACACAGGTCCAGTAGCGCCTTCAGATGTAACACCACCCAATTAAAAATAAGAACTTGCAAATATAGATGAGGAGGAAAATGAAGTAATTTTTCAGCAGCAGTTGGGTTTATGGCCCTTTTGCAGTCCTCCTCCATGGTTACCGATCAAAAATCTGAACAGAAAGCAAATGAAAATGCTTTTGCTTAGTATCATTTTGTGTTTTAATGCTAGAAATCTCTAAGCTTGTTACGTACCAGGGTGGTTTAAGCTTCCAGAGTCCCCCGACATATGTCAGTTCCAAGGTCCTGCTGCATAAGCAGCAGCTTGCAGTTGCTATACAGCTGGAAGCGTGCCCCCGCTCCCCCTCCTCGCACGGGCCTCTGGCAACAGCTTCTCCACTGGAAAGCCCGCAGGCAGACAGCGTTGCCAGAAACAGTCGGGAAAGTGGACTTGCACGATTTAAATCTTAATACAGCCACATCACCTGTGCAATGTAACATTGCGAGCTAAAAGATGGCACAGTGAGGTTAAATGACTTCTCCTGGTTCACACAGAAAAATAAGAAACGGAGCAAGGACCAGAGGCTTTCTCTCCTGGAAGCCTGCACTACACCTTTAGCAACCCAAGCTGCTTCCTAACATGTAAAATATTCTACAGCTCCAAAGTATACGGCATTTTTCCAGTGGATGAGTTTAACAGAAAGGCTAATCTGGATTCTTGCTCTGTAACGACTGTGAATATCTATTACTTAACCATAATATCATTCCCTCCGTGCAGATCTTGCCAGCAAAAAAGCGCATGAGAGTATCCAAATTTAAAGAGTTTTCTGGAACAAGGGGAAAGGGAAAGCCAGAGATAAGGAAGGAAATTAGCAAAACTATGTAAGAAGCAGAGACTTGCAAATCTGTCAGACATCTGGGTCTTAATTAAGTAATTTTTCATCCCTGAAGTTCTCCCTGTTGCTTTAACCGTTTCTCTACCTTATTCCCCCGTAAGACTACATTTCTGCTTTCAGAAAAGTAAAACACGTGCCTACCCAGCTAAAATAAAACCTATCCTATAGAGAAATAACAGAATAAAACTTTCCCATATTTCTCAGAGATGGTTACAAGTGACATGTAATTATATGGAACGTGTTTGTGCACAGAGGTATATATAATACATACACATACACTGCTATTTTTCATTACAGTTTTTCCTTTCTGCCTACCTTCTGCTACTCACTATTATATTTTTTCTTCCTCCGACCAGCTTAATCACTGAATTCTCTCCAGCTACTGACTTCTCTTTCCCTCCTGTCCTTCCCAAGTGGAATACAAAACCTTGTAACATTTGAATTTGAATGGACTGAAAATTAAGCAGAACAAGTTCACCCACCCCTATCCTTTCAAGCTTTTGTTTTAAACTAACTCATGAAAACCCTGACAGTTTTGTAGCAAACAGCAAGTATGTCTCAGGTTGGTAACGAAGAGGACTCTTCTCCTCCCAGTAGCTTCAACTACCCCAGCCAGAGCCAAAGGTAACAAATTCTTCCAAGAGAAAGGGAGGAAATGGGATTATCCCTGTCCAGACCCACAGCACGACCCGATCTCAGGAGGGTTCCCCCGCCCCCACCCTATGCCCTCCACTAGCTGTACGTGAAAAAATATTTTTCTCTCATGGCTACTGAAACAGAAACTCAAGGGAGGGGAAAATCCCTTTCAGACCTTCGGAAGGTATTTTATCTTTTTGTCCTAAACAAGTCTGTATTTATTTAGCTTTATAACTGCCAAGTTCCCTTTACATTTTAAAAGACTTTTATTTGTTAAATACTTTAATACATTCAAAACCTTTTCAAAATTAAAAAAAAGTTTCGTATTTTAAAGTGTTTTTCCTGCTCAGAGAGGCTGGTGGAACCACTCACTCTTAAGATCCCTTTTAAAACCTTGATTTCAATTGCTTATAACTTTTGAGAAATTAAACATCTTTGCCAGGTGGCAGTCCAAATTCGACAATTTATATCATGCCCACGATCATTCTATTATTTTATTTCCGCCAAAATGGTTAAACGTCTTCCAAGAACAGAGTTTGGAGGAAAAGGAGAGCTGCATTCTGATAGATGAAATGCTATTTAATGGTCAGTCCTCTGAAAAAAAGGGGTCGTGTGGTCTAACTGGTCACTAGTCTGCCTTGACTCTCTGTGCATCAGCTCTCCTTCTCTAAAACAGGGTAACGCCACCTTTTCATCTCAGGTGAGTACTGTGCAGAGAAATGAATTTCAGTCTGCATAGCACATGGATACTAGTGTGATGAGTAAGATAAAAAGAGCAAAAGGAAATTAAATAGTCCTGTCTCCAGAAGAGAATTTTAACTGAGAGTGAACAGTGGTATACCTGCTTTATTAACTGAGCTCTGAAACTTAGAAAGAAAATAAAACAAAGCAGAGTATGATCACTTTAACTAGAGACTTTATCATGCTGCACAAAAGGGGGGGAATTAAGGTTAAAGGGGGGAATCTAAGGTTACACAAACAGCCTTAATATTAAAGTTACCTGACTTTGAGTGTGTGACCTAGCACCCCTAATAATATTATTTTAACATAATTTTTAATGTGTAATTATTTATAAAGCTTCAGACAGTAGGTGTGCATGATGCTTTATAGGATTATAAAATTGTCTGATCCCTGCCCCTAGGAGCTTGCGTGATGACACCACACAAGGGATGGGAAAGGAGGGGGTATGGGAGGACAGAGTTGCAACACTGTGAGATCATGAGATGTACTTACTGCTACATAAGCAACATTTCAGCTTCTCTGTGGTTTTCTTGTTACTCATTTAACACTATATATTAAAATTTGGTGAACAGATACGTAACACAAAGAAATCAACCGTAAGGAAGGATATGAAGAAAGAGAACTATGTAGTACAGTGTTCAGAGTCAGCAGTTAATATTAAAACATTCACAGCCAAACGCTGCATGTAGTCAATTATTTATATGGGGTTAGCCCGTGGCACCTCCAGCTGAGGTCTGGGTTCTGCTCCACCAGGCACTGTACAAACATATCATGAGATACGATAGCTGCGTTATGGTTTTTACCGTAAAAAAGGAGTCAGTGGCTGAAGGGGATATCAGAGGCGGAGAGACAAAGATAGTATAGCAGGTTAGAGGCAGAGCCAAGGGGAGAACTAGAGTTTTTTGACATTTGATTTGATATTCTACATGCTAATTAATATGTGTACTTGGATTAAGATTGCTTGAGCAAGAATCCCAAAACAAAACAA
The DNA here is from genome assembly GCF_000737465.1 of Haliaeetus leucocephalus. Classification (NCBI taxonomy): domain Eukaryota; kingdom Metazoa; phylum Chordata; class Aves; order Accipitriformes; family Accipitridae; genus Haliaeetus; species Haliaeetus leucocephalus. Next base: position 2,758,965 of record NW_010972439.1, on the reverse strand, counting down.
AAAAAAGAGTGCACTTGCAAGTTGCTCCCATGCACTGGCAAACAAAACCACAGAGAAAAAAGACCCCAGCTTGGAAACCCTGGAATCTGGGGACCTTCTTTTAGAAATTTTTCTGTCTGAGCTCTGGGAACTGAATGATATTTGAGCTCTGCTGTCTTTGTCATTTCTGCGTGCGCAAAGCCCATGGTATGTGCCATTTCGTACCCGGCCATACTATTATGCCGCTCTGTGCAGACAAATCTGTTGCATGTTGAAGGCTGTACCCTTAAATGCTCACAACTTTCCTTGACTTCAGCAGCAGACGAGGTGCAGACCTTGCTGTGATATTCTAATGCTATCAGGCATTTAAGCTACACAGAGACCACCCAGGCCACTCAGTAAACAATTCCAGAAACTCTAAGAAAAATGAATGAAAAACTAAACATATAACTAACCAAAGTAAGTAACATGGCAAAATACTCTTGATCCCTTGGAGCACAGGCTAAGCCCCTGGACCAAAGGTAGGTAAGAACTGTGGACTTTGCTCTTCACTGCAATACTTCACAGTGCATGTGCAAAATAACACTTGGACTTCATAGCCCTTCGCACTCCAAATGTAATTTGCTTCCACTTTAAGGGTACTTTTCACAACCCACAGAGTATAAAATGATTTTAGTATACAGCATTTAAATTCTTAGGAATTAGTTATTTCACCAGCTGAAAAGCCTGAGTTTTAGTCAGCTTTACAATTTAAAATGACAAGATAATATTTCCATTATTCTTATTAACCTTTTTTCCCGAAGCCTCATTTTCCTCAGCCAAATTAGTCACTAAATAAATTTTCTGGCTTCAGTGGAGCTCAGACTCAAGGAGGACTCCGATTCACTGCTGCTAACCACTGCTACTTTACAGTAATGACAAGTTCTCCCAATTTCTTTGTTCTTATCTTCCTTTTAAAATTGAGTAAGATCTTGGTATATGGACTAGAAGAAGATAGAAAGGAATGAATAAACTCCATGTAAAATTTTCCTTTAAGTTTTGTAGCTTATGAAACATATTTAAAACTCTGTATAGGTTGGTACCAATTATTGACATGAAATGCACTTTCACTTATCTGGGAATTTAGGAGGCTGGTTTGGTCCTGAAAGCAGCCTGTTCATCACAAGAACTACATACAATCTCAGAGCTCCTAACAGATTTTATTAGTGGGGTGGCAGCTGTTCTGACAGTGGAAGTTGAAACTGATGTTCTCCAAATTTGGCTGTACTCAGAATTGTGCTCAGAATTGATTTACATCCCACTAAAACAAGAATTTCATACAAATAGTTTTTAAAAAAACTCCTTATTTTTTTCCTTCCCTCTACACTTAGGAAGTGGCTTTTGAAAACTTAGCAAGTTGACCTCAAAAGGATTTAGATGAGCGCAGTTTTCAAAGCTCGTTTGTTTACAAACATAGGTTAGGAGCGGAATTGGATTTACCTTCAAATATTACTGGCACATTCAGAGTACAAAAGTTTCAAAGATGTTACTATCAGCACTGCTGCTGTGGCAATCTACGTGGTTGCTGACATAAGATGAAAACAAATCACAAATGTTAAGTTTTTGCTATTCCCTGAAGTTGATCAGAAGTAATTTTGCTGTCCCAGAGCCTGAAAAATAAATAGAATTTATGAAAAATAACCGCAGTCCCCAAACAACAACTGCCTCCTATTTCGGTCTAAAACCACTCTTTTAAAATTATGGGCGTATTAGGTAAATAGAGAATATTTAGCACCACAAAATCACGGAAAAGGTTAAGGCGAAAGCGTAGCCCAACCTCCTGCTCCAAGCAGGGCTCATTTCAAAGCCAGGCCAGGCTGCCCACGGCTTTGCGTGGCTGAGTTCTGAGCTCCTCTAGGCATGGGGACTCCTCGACCCCTCTGGGCAACCTCTCCCACCGCTCAACCGCTCCGTTTTGAGGAACCTCCTACTTACATTCATTTTTTATTTCCTTTACAGCAGCTGGTGGCTGCTGCCTCTTCTCCTCTCACCGTCCGCCCCCGAGAAGCCTCGTATTCCTCCTTTTGTTTAGGGAAAGACTGCCATCAGGTCCCTCCTCACCCACTCCGCTTTTGCAAGGCGAACAACCCAGGGGCCCCCTCTCGCCCTCGTACCTGGTGCGCCCCAGTGCCCCAGCCCTCTCGGTGGCTCTCCTCTAGACCCCCTCCAGTCTGCCCACCTTCCCCTTGGACTGGGGGCCCAGGGCTGGAGACAGTCCTACAGCACGGGCCTGGCAGCAGCCGAGCAGGGGGAGGCATCGCTCCCTGACTGCGACGGGCAGCAGACCCCGCCGTCCTTCCAGCTCCCGCTCCTCTGGCTCGGGAAGACCCCCGAGCGGCAGTCCTGCCAGCCAGCTCAGGAAACGTCCCGCTGTCTCTTTCACGTGCGCTCTTCCCAGCTATTAGAAGTCTTGTACGTTTGTGTGGCAAAGGTAGAACTCAATGCAATGTACAGGACATGTATCTTTGGCTGAAGTGAAAGATGGAGAGAATGCTGACTTCCAAGAGGGAATGTGTCACTCAGTGACCTGGGGTCAATCTTTTATTTAACTGAAAAAACAGAAAAAGTCCGAAAAATTTTTCGCTGATTAATATTGTTCTTACAGGGCTTTGCTTTGATGTCTTTGCTTGACATTATGGTAACTTCTTCCCCCCAGAATCAATGTTCCTGTGTGTCTTCCTTACCAGTTCAGATCCCGCATTTTGAGGAAAGTTGAGGTTGCTTAGTTATCTTACAAGGCCCAGTCTAAGTCTACTGAAATTAATGGGTTGCTTTTTTGGATCAGGTCTGGAATGTTAATCGCAGTTACTATACTAGACTATCTAATCCTCCAAATACAGACTGCATCAGGACCTAAGAAACCGTAAAACGACAAATCACGAGAAGAATGTATTGTTGAGCAAGCATCTAAGTGAGGCTTGACCTCGTCCCCATTGATATTGATGGATAAAGAAAAGCCCTGAGATCATTCCAATAGGTTAAATACTGACTTTGGCTTAATTTATCCCTAATTTATCGCCCACTGCATGATCCAAGATGAAGTTCTCCCTCAGAAATGTGTGGAAGGAAATAACTAGGTCATGATACATGCGCTTATGAAGGGGCTACAGATTAGCAGCTGAATGGAAAGAGACCAGAAAGCACAGACTTTGTGTCAACTGAGAATTCAGAGGAATTTCTGGCCCCTGTCCCATGACTCTGCAGCACAGAGCGGATCCCTGTCAGCATTACCAGGCCACCCTCCTTGCTGGAGGCATGGCTTCCTATTTGGCCAGTTTGTATTTGCAAAGTCCTATAAATTTTGGCCTTCCTTTGCAGCCCTGCCACCAACTATGTGAGCTTTGGCAAACAGTGTCAGAGTCACTTGTTCTTGAAGGCAGTTTCTAGTTAAATTCCAGGTTCTCGTATTTTCTTGCAAAAAATGCAGGAAAATGTTTGTTTATGCAAAGAAAAAGAAAAAAAAAGGAAATATCCTGAACCACCCCCCCAAGGTATAACGCCAGTGGAGGTTAGCATTAGGTGAACATATATATACAAGCACACACCCACAAACCAGTCCTCAAAGTTCACTGAATACAATCCTTTTCCACCTGGCTTTCAGTGGCTTGAATTTTTTCCATTTTATGACCTGCCTTTCATTTTCTAGATCAATATATAGTAACATTTTAAGCACTTCATATGCTATCATAACTACAAAATAAACCAAACTGTAACAAAATTATTTCAGACTTCTTGGAGAAATCAACTCTGGAGGGCAGCGGTCTTTTGCAAGAAATGTAACTACGAGTTCAAACAGAGAAGTGACCTTTGCCTGTTGCTACAAGTATGTCACTGGAGGGGATTTGGCAGTGAGCTTTTCACTGGGAGGAGTCACTTGGCATTGGTACTGGTTTATGAAAGAGCAGAAGAAAGTAGAAGTTGGTTTTCTTAAATGATTCCCTACAAGGAGGACATGCAAGGTATTTTCCAAGAGCTGGCTGCAAATAAATCTTTACCTCTGTGCAGCACTGTCGGATCCCACGCTGATGCAGTAGGCGTTCTTCACGGGGCAGGTCTCTGCACCGTACATCGCATCCCCCTTGGCTGAGTCCACGTAGCCATTGACCAGCTTGACGTCTCTCAACTTCATACTGTCATTTTGCGAATCCAAAGATACAATGTCAGATGGGGAGCTCACGACACCCGAGTCTTCCGTGGTGTCCTCAGATGCAAAACAGCTGCTTTCCGATGCTGTTTCTTCCACCTCCGATAGCTCCAGAACCATGTCATCCACTACATAAACATTATCATGTGCAGGCAGCAGGCTCTCTGAATGAAATACAGCAAGGAAAGTTAGCCGAAAGTCATCAGTACATAAATCAAACACAGAGAGATATTCCTTTGTAACTGGAAAAAAACACATGAAATACATTAGAAATAGTAGGATGGAGCTCAATATTTATATATATAGGAAAAAGATGATTTGAAAAGCGACAAAAAATTTGTCCTTCTTTGCTTTTAGGAAGGTGCTCTGCTATGCCTGTCCTGCGGAGTTTGGGTTTTATAACTTTCAGAGCAAATCAGTTTCCTTACTTCTGTGAAGAAACAACGTTCCAGGGACAGTTTCTTGGAGAATTAGACCAAAGTTTAAATGATGTGGCACAAGGAATGACTCTTGTTATTGCTTCTGACAACATCATCTCATTATTCCTCTTCCGTGCTGCCAAACAGATCATGACATTTCCAATAAGATGACTATACATAAGTAAAAATGGGCAGCATTTCCCAGTCAGGACGCTGAATTGGTATACTAGATCTACTGCTGGCCCACTGGGTGTCACTTTATTTTACCACCCTTCGATTTAAGATGCATTAAGTGGGAGCATAACAATTGTCTCTTTTTCAAAGCATAGAAAATCTACTAATAAGTGTACAGAAAAGTAGACACTACCATGCTTAAAGCAGAGCCTTTTCCAGCATTTAATCATTTATAAAGATCAAGGGATATGCCCTTTGCAAGTTTAACTCTATTAAAAGTTGCAAATTTTGAAAGATTAGACACAGTACAGTTTTTCGTACTCTGTTTTAGTTAGGTTCCTATGACCTGCTTGGGTTTTCATTTGTTTTGTTTTGGGGTTTTTTTTTGTGAAAAATACAATTTTGTTACTTCTCTTAAGAAATGTACAACTCTAGACTCCATCCTGCAATTATGCCATTAAAGGGGAACTCCCAACAAGGTCAATAATTTCAATGACCAAAATTATTGAGTGACTAAAGACAGAATCAAGCCCAAACACACTTCTTTTGATCAAAAGGAATCAATAAAGACTAATCTGAATGTTTAATTTGGAATTATAAGTGTGCTCCATTCTCTTCTTCAACCTCAGTAAGCAAAAGGAAGATTAAACAATAGTTTATGGTCTGATGCTGCAGACACTTGTGGTGGTTGTTAATTATATGAGAAGTCCCAGGCCTACAAGCATGACTAAGATTAAACATACAGCTCACTGTTTTTTAGGGTCAGAATCTACAACTTTTTGAAGCACGCATGAAGCTACAGCTCAATAAAAATGATCAATGGAGAGAAATACTTCTGTATTATGCTGTATACACAAAAGTATTTTAAGTCAGAGAACTGAAAACAACTTTGTCAAAAAACTTCATAGAAACAATTTTGTAAGGGTGTAGCTTAGCAGTGAAGCTTTGAGTAAAACTAAAATAAAAATCAAACCAACATTCTCCTTGACTGAGGTTACAAGATGCCATTAAGTACTGAAATTGATTTCTGACAGCAGAAGCTATAAAATTCAGAGGGTTACAAATCATGATTAAAGTTGTAAGTGCTGTCAAGCATCGATCTTAATGATGGAAGATGATCCAAAGCCTCTATTGCGACTTTGGAAGTAATGTTACTTGATTTCTTTGACCTTATTTTCTATAACATTAGCTCCAGGTTCCAGATTTAATCCAAGTGATCGTTCCATCTAAAAGTGGCAATTACAGGAACTAAGTATGTGTCACTGAATGGATTAGAGTATGCTTATGACAGAACTACAGTAAGGAAAACACCAACATCAAGGAGAAATATGAATAATTTGACATTAAACACCAAGTAACAAAACCCCACAAAACCAGACAGTAAACAAACAAGTAAGAGTATATGGCCTGCTTGGCTTTCAAACAAGAAGAACCCCCAGTAAGGACCCACCACCAAAGCATTAGTAAAAGCTACAGTATGCTAAAAACAGAACAAAGCAGGATAGCAAAGAAATCAATTTAAGGAGTGGAAGTTGACAAGTGGAAGCACATGGGAAGATTTCGAAGTAATGCACAATGCAGTATACCTTGATGCAAAGAGAATTCTCTATAACACAGGCCACATCTGTTGTCACCAGGATGCCATAAATGACCTCCACTCTGGAGCTGGCACAGCAATTTATAGCGCAGTATCTACTTCCAGTTCCTGAAAGGAGGATGGCAGGCGTTCCCCCCCCCGGCTGCCTCTCTCATTTCCTCATCCTCTTCTTGCCTGCCTGCAACTATTTCCTGCATCTTTCTGCTCAGGATCTAGATCCTTTTGGTCACACATCACCTGCTGTAGTAACAACACTCGAGGCTCCCCCTTGATGTGATCCAGCAAGCTGCTCTACGGCAGGACCTCCATCCCCCAGCCCATTCGAAAACCGATTCTCTTCTTATCGGGGTCCACACGCAAATCGATCCCTACCTGTTACGTCTGGATCTCGGCAGCTGAATCATCCAGTCCAGCGTAAGAACCTCCTCATTCAACAGCAGTTTTATCCTGAAGCACAAACTACAGAAAGACGTCTTTCATTTCAACGATTAAATTCCCTGTCCTCACGCACAACCAAAGTGTCCCCCTTTCTTCAAGCCTACCAGTTTGTCAAAGCGCTTCCCTAATCTTTTATCGTCACTGAGAAGATCCGTTAATTTTTAACACCGTTAACACATGGCACTGAACAGAGTTGCTGGCTGAGGCAAACCATTTTGGTTGCCACTGCTACTCGTCTGAGCATGAAAGCACACGCATAAAACACAACTGCTACAGTTCTGTGTCATGTTAACAACCTTGTTTCAGCTAAGAGCAGCACTAAAACACCTCTGTTTTAAAGTTAAGCCATCCTTGGATGGATTAAGTAAGAATCTATTCTTCCTTCTACACGCTTGATTAAGTCTCCACTGGTGCAAACTGAAGATGGATGGGCATTACTCAGTAATAATACATGACATGAAAAAAGCCTACCTCAACTTCACCGAATGGTCTTGACTCCAGGAGTCAGATAATACTTTTTCAAACTTTCTAATCCTACACAGGGAACTGGGTAACACGCAGTGGTAGATGCGACTCTACCTAGTGATCTTTGCATATTTTTTCTCAGAGGGAGCGCACATGCAGCAAACCACCACACACTAAGCACAGCGTGATCACAATGATGGCAGCAACTAAGATTATTTGTTGGTCGAATAAAGAATCTCAACATTTGTTTCTCTGTTCTCTGTCACGAAACTACGAAGATTTCAATACGGGCTCTGATCTTCAAGACCTTGTGGAGACACATCCAGGTTAAGACCGAACATTCAGCAAATACTTCAGGACTGGACGCACAAATAACAATTGCCACAGATAACGCATTACTGCAACACTGCTGTACCTCAGAAGACTGCCTGCGTTTCCAAATACCTATCAATGCCAAGACCTTTTTTTTCAGTAGACACGTGACCCCGCTCACTGGCTTCAGGTGGGGCGCGATACCGAAAGCGGTGTAGGACTTGGCGCGCGGTCCCCACGTCGTACTGCAGTAAGTGGGACACCTCACTCCCGCGTGGAATCGGAGAGCGTCCCTCAATGCCCGCATTCCCGCCTCCCGACGTCCCGCTCCAGGCTGCAGGCCGTGCAGAGCCCAGGCGAGCGCCGTACCAGGGATCAACTCTGCTCAGCAGAAGCAGCACTGTCGCTGCACAATTAGGTCAACCGCAAGTTACGAGGCTTTCTTGCGGGTGGGACTGGGACGTCTGTCTGCAAGAATGTTGCCCGTGATCATCAAGAGGGAAAGAGGAGAGTAGCTCATCAGTAAAGAATGCGAGCTTCTTGTTTAACACAAAGAGATCTTGTCCCTTTCATCTCAACAGGCTGTAAGTAATTAGGGAAACACTGAACTCTGAGTTTAGAGGAGTCGTATCTGCACTCGTGCAGTTTGATATCGCGTGTATGTACACATTACTCATACAGAATGCCAATGATGGGGAGACAGATAAACCTCACCTGGTTTAAATGCTCATCAGCACTTTCAGAAACGAAGGCTTCATTCAATAGGTGAAGACTACCATGGGTAAGATACTCACTTTGACTACTACTTTGAAAACAACCACCACCGACTTTGAATGAGATTAGAATCAGACCTAAGCGTTCAAAAGACGCATATCCGACCCAGACTGACCAAAGCCCAAGCCATCGCTCCGTCTGAGACCAGTGGGCACTGGGCGTCAGTCTTCTCAGACTACAACTGTTCACCAAGTGCTGGGACCTGCTGGTTTTACAGCACTGCTGGTGGTTTACTGTCACATTCAATAATGACAGAAACAGTATATCCAAAAGCATTTTTAGAGAGGTAACAGTTGATTTAACCCTTACGTGCCGAATAACCTGAACTTCGTAATGGTTTGAGAGAGGCAGAGCTCCTCTAGTTCCTCTGAGTTCTTTCTAAGAGGTTGGTAATTATTTTCCAATTTCTTTCATCGTTTGTTCCACTGCCAAAAAACTTTCTTTTCATGGACTAAAATTGCTTTGCTGTAGTTCAAATAGTCTATTACAATGAAGTTGTAAAAAATATTACAAATGTCATGATATTAAAGAATATTAATTCTTATAATGATCCCCAAATTACAATATAATTATTTCACTGACAGTACTTAAAATTTCTAGCAAGAGAAAGAAACACTGCTCTCATTATTTGTACAGGCAGTAAAAACTTAGACCATCACAAAATACCAGTATTAAAAAGTGTACATTTTTTCATACACTGGAAAGAAGCCTGGTGGAAGAAATGGGAAAATAAAGCATTTGTTATGGCGATGACTAACAGCGATGATGAAAATGGACAATACAGGATTAGCTTAAAAACTTTCACACAGGTACGTGTTCTGCTTACATTTTAGTTGCTCATTGATCAAAAACTTGTACATAGAGATAGGTGTTAAAAACCATGCAGTGAGCAGTTAAAGCACAAGACAGAACGGGCCAACTTCTCTTTTTTTATTGCAGTTAAGACTGTTTTAATCCAATATGGTGCTTCGCATATTTGAGCCTGCACGCATACTTTCATTTTTTTTAAAATCAAAAGAAACAGAGAGAAAAGAAATGACTGCTGTTATACAGTAACCACAGCATGGGGGGAGCGGGGAAACGGAGCAGGCGCGGAGGCACTCGTCCCTGCCCGGCTCCTGTGACTGCCTTGCAGAAACTGGAGGTGAGGAACCATGCTCTGCACCTCCAGCACTCCTCCAAAAGGAGGATGGAGAGCAGCTTAATGTCGGCTCAGCTCATTTAGGTCCTAGAAGCACAGAATAATTTAATTTGGAAGGAACCTCTGGAGGTCGCCTAGTTCAACCTCCTCCTCAAAGCGAAGCTAACTTCCAGCTTAGATGAGGTTGCTCAGGACCTTGAGCAGCTGAGTTTTGAAAATCTTCGTGCATGGAGACTCCACAGCCTTTCTGGGAAATCACGAATAATTCCTTGGGCAACGTTTAATGCTTCTCCCCATGAAGAACATTTTTTTCTGCCAAATGGAAAGATTTCTAGCTGCAACTTGTCACTGTTGCGGTCTTATCCTTTTGCAGTGAATACTAGAGAAGAGTCTGGCTCGCTCTTCCTTTTCTTTCAGACACAAGACAGCATTCCAGTTCTCCTGACCCTTCCCTTGCGCGGGCTGAACAAGCCCTGCTGCCTCAGCACCTCCATGTACCTCTTCGATGCCTTCTGCCAGACTCTGCTGCCTCTGCTCTGGTTTGTCAGTATCTTGTTCCACAGAACTCAAAACTGAACCCGCTTTTGGACAATGGACACAGATGTAGCCTCATGGCAGCCAGGTAAAGGGGAGTAATCGTTTCCCTTGATCTGCTCATCATGCTCTTACTAGCGCAACCCAGCCTGTGGTTCGTGCTTCATCACCGCAAGGGCACGTTGCTGACTCACACAGTCCTGCATGTGACTCCCAGTTCTCACATAATGAGATATTTTCAGCCTCCTTCCTAGTCTTATGCCCCACGCTCATGTTTTCCAACGGGTTCTTTAACTGCAGTCATTCTTACTGCACAAAACCTGCAAACAGAAGTAAATCCATTCCTTTACAACGCTAGCCAGTAACAAAAATTAGAAGACTTGCAAAGGACGTGTCTCACCAGAGATATCATCAGAAAGGTACATATGGAGTATTACTAGATACACCCTGTGAATCTTCAGCATTTCCACAGTCGATTGCAAGCTAATCACAGTTAATTTAGCTACGCAGTTCTACTCTACTATGGTTGAAAAATACATGCAATGTGGACTCATTTAACCTGCCTTACGAATTTGAGGTAGTTAAGCACTTCCCTTGAGGTTAAACCTGTCTGCTGTTAGTTGATATCACAACACAAAAGTATTGTAACTTTTACAAAAGCTTTTTTGGCAATGGTGTTTCCTACACCAAAGGCAATACAAGATAGGATCGAGCCAGGGAGCGGGAACTGAAGCGCATTCCAGTTCCTCCACTGTTTTTCCCATGTACAAGTGACTTTGAAGGTCTGTGCACTGATGTTTGATTTTCCTTTCAAACCTATGCTGACAATTATTGTGAAGTCTCTCTCTCAAAACAACGCTAGGTAAGACTGTCTGCTGGCTCTTCAAAGACTCAGAGGAAACTACCACTTCCAGTAAATGTCTGCTACCCTCTCCCATTTCAGACCTTTATTTTTACCACCTGCCAAAGAAGCAAAGAAAAATTTCTGAACTAATGCAACCCAGTTTTTCAGATGGGAAAATTAACATATTGGACTTTATTATCCCCATTTCTTTCCCACAATCCTTTCTTCAATGACCGCAAAAGCCTCTCTGACCTCTGCAAAGCCCATTTGACCTAGAATGCTGCTGCTATTGCTAAACTGCTTTTCATCCTCTCCTTTTTGGCACTCTCTTGAACCTACTAGTTCCTTGCTTTTATAAAAGCCTTGTTTGGACGCTCTGACAACGCTACACCATAGCCAGTAACCAGCCTTCCTTATTCGAAGGGATCAGATGTCACAAAAGTGACACGAAGAGCAAAACGCTCTTTGACAGGAACAGGACTGTGTGCCGGAGCAGACCTGTCCTCGCTTAACTGGAGAACATTGCCACTTGGCTTAGAGAAGGAGAGATTTTAAGTCAGTAGTGCGAGTTGTTCATTTCCTTCTGTACACAGTGAAGTATGACGGGGACGCTTTCACACCAGTTCCTGGCGTTCACTATCGGAGGTTAACAGCAAGCTAGGACAACTCACAAAGTGCTTTCCTGGCTCCAGTGGGTTCTTCACTTTGGTGTGAGGAGAGGGGCAGCCTGCTCAATCCATGCAGTTCAAAGAGACTATGAACAAGCAGACAATGTAGGTTAGAGGAGCAGGATGACATGGAAATATATTTAAGAGCATATACTAGATAGCTCCAGGCTTGCACTTCATAAATCACCATGTGTAACACTGGTAACGTGCCGTGATCAATAATGGTGCTCTTCGGAGGCCTTTGCGGGAAAGGAAAATCTAGATCTAAACCCAGAGACTGCCCAATATAATGAGCCTGGTGAAGAAATAAACCACTCTCCACATTTTGCTGGGAATTATTAGTCTTAAGTGATAGATTTTGGCAATCTGAATCTTTTACAGAGGTGGTCGGCTACCATTCAAGCAGACTGCAGAATCTAAACAAATGGACTGTGAAGGTGATTTTCATGAGCCACCTTAGAGAATACACTCTATAAAATTGCCTGAAAAGTGTATGTGGTGCAACCATTAAAACCAGAAATTATTAGTGCACCTATGCAATAAAACAATGTTTTATTAGGTGATTTTTCAGACCACAGAAAAAAGGCAATTTGCTCAACTTTTCTTTTTAAATGTCATCATCTTCCCCGCCCCGTGCACTCTGTTCTATCCGTTCTCTTCCTTAGTTTGTCAGTTAACAATTCCGTAAAATCTCTACTACAGTTTCTTATTTCTAGGATAATCCAGGGGAGAAAAACATAAAACACTTTTGCATTGTAATTATACTTTCCATCCCCAGAGACTAGCTGCCAGCAAACTCAGCAAAGAAGAGACAAAAAGACCCAACCCTAAACCAAACACACACATACATACATACACACACACTTGTGGGATTTAAGAGCTCTTTCCATAGTACAGAGACACCATTCCACTCACAGCTGTGTATTTATTTCTGATTAAAAGTGATTTAAAAGTTAGGGAGTGTGGAAGAGAATCAGGTCAATGTGTAATAAGTTATCTGTTACTGAAACCATTAGGTATTACACACAAAAATAAAAAATTTTGAACAGTAGCTTTCAATTTATGGGGACAAAGTATACTTGCCTTGGGCATACGAGCACTTCTATTGAGAACTGCTGCACAAATGAGAAAAAATAGTTTTATTACCTTCCTAACAATGCAGACTTACTAGGCAGTAATGGCAACAAATACTGGTTTTGCTTAATACCAAAAGCTGAGAGTGAACTCCAGGCTGGAGTAGTGGTTAACAAAATGGGATTTCATCACACTTGCAGGTTTTTTCTTATCCATCCTCACAGCACCTCAGTCCATTCAGATCTGTGATGTTGCCCTTCAGTTCCCCATCAGCGCATCCATCATTTTCCCTTACATCATCTTCTATCTTTGTATAGGATAGTATCTATAGCATCATCTGAAGTCAGACAGAGCCCTGAGAAAATTAAATGTTTCATGCACAAACCACCTGTCTAACTTACAATTAGGACGGCACAAAATAACTCCGTTTAATTGGCCAGAATATGCTTCAGCCAAACCACCAATAACGTAAATACCTTCACAGGAGATTTTCAACAGCTAGCTCCAGATTTAGATATGAAAACATTTTCATAGAACTCTGTGCTACAAAGACACAAAGCTCTACTCTGACCTCTTTAGATGTACATTAACTGCCTCCTCTTGGACCTCCTGATCAATGGAATACCTGCTTCCCTCTCCAAAGTTCAAACAACAACAGACTTTTCAATACACTTTGGCTGGTGGTTTACTTTGGCCATTATATTTCCAGAAATATTTTAACCTAGAAAAGCATGCCCCTCTTCTGAATTTAGTTATCATACATTTTACTGCACATTTGCACTCGATTACTCTTCTATCTTATTTCTTATAGCTGTAAGACATCCGATGATGTCAATAAAAGTATATACCTGGAGAGACTGCTTGGAGTACCTGAACACTCCTCGTCACCGAGACATTTTGCCTTCTGAAACTGCCCAGTGAAGAATGAATTACTCTCGCGGAGAACAAAACTGAGGACCAGAGCACCTCCCCGAGGATCTCGTGCGATAACCTCTGCAGGGGAATTGTACCATTTTCCAAGGACATTTCCTAGGCACTCTGAAGACCAGACTCCCGTGCTGGGATGAGGGCAAATCGCGGGCAGTGAGGCCAGGAGAGCGTGTGCCAAGCACGCTCCCCACCAACACCACCGCCAGGCACCCTGGGGCTACGCTAGCAGCAGAGAGCCGCAGACACGCTGCAGAGCCCATAAAGGGAACTGGTTGCACGGAAGGATGGCAAGAGACAGACTTGTTTTCCAGCAACACAGACGTAGCCAAGAAATCACTGCGTGGGGCAAGAACCAAAGGCAGGGTATCAGGAAGACTTCAGGCTCTAGCCATGAGGTTACCTTTTTCAGCAGCACACACTGATGCTCTCCCTGGGAGCCTAGTAGAGAGGGAATATTGGACAGGTAGAGAACAAAGTGCTCACGGAGGAGCTCTGCTGCCATGCTGCTACTCCTCTGACAGCAGATGGACTAGATCAGATTATTTCAGACATAAGCAGAGATGGGAATACTTAAGTGAGAGCTGAATTTGGCCCGCTCTTTCATAGTCCTCTTGTGAAGTCAATTATCTCATCAACTGTGCTTTGCCCTGGGGCTCTCCTTCTCTATTAACTTGAAATACCAGGAGGAAGAAATGCAAACATGCAAGAGTGGTAACTGGATGTTATGCTCTGTACTGATTTGCGGATAGTAAAATGTTAATGGCAGTGTCATCTCTGGTGCTAGGGTGAACAGCAGCCTGATGCAAGAAATGGGTCATCATCTGAATGATGACTTGGAATGAATTTTCCCCTTTCATATTTTGCCCTGTTAGTATCAGATCCTGCTTCTACCTCAGCAGCTGGGTTTTGCCACCAACTTCAATGGGAGCAGGATCAGACCGCTCACTGATTAAAATGCAAAGCTGCAGATATCTCCTGCATGGGATGAAACCCCACAGGGAAAATTTGTCTGCATTTTTATTCATGTGAAGCATTTTAAGGCTTTCATTTACACAGTTCATTCAATAATAATGTGCATGCCATATAATGGGGTATCTGATTAAGCATGCTTAAGTGCTTTGCTGGAGCAGGGCCATTTCTAGAATTTGAAGGTTCGCTATGATCATACCCTCAAAACAGACAAGCTAGTTTGGGGAATTTTTCACCTGAGTTAATGGGCTTAATTAGGATCAGCATAAAAGGTCATTCTTCCTACGGGAAACTTGGAAATGTCTTTGGAGTTTCTTTCTTTTTAGCCTCAGTTCCTACAGAAATTAGGTTGAGAAGGTCACACTGCTGTAGGTTTATAAGTCTGTCTATGAAACCCTTCAGTAACTTTCAAACTGCCTGCCAACTTCTCCTGAATTAGTCAGGAAGGATAACAGTCTGAAGTTCAGTTCCAAAAGTTTCATAAAGAGGTAGAAGGACAGAGCAAGGAGACTTTCTTCATATATGTGCTGACATAAAGGCTCATTCTGTATTTAATCTACCAGGGATACCTGAGGGAAGGATGCTATGAACAACAGCAAAGCTTCAGCCCAGAGCGTGGTGGGGTTTAGATACCAGAGAACTGAGTCATTAATGCAGAAGTCCAAAAGAATGCTTAAGGAATTACTCGATAGGGTCTGGGGGAGGAGAAGAAGAAAACAAAGAAGAAAAAAAAAAGGGGGGTGGGGTGGGGTGGGTGGGTGGATTCCCAAATCCTAACATCCATTTTGGTTTTGAAAAGCAAGAAGTTGAAGCTTCTGGGATTTTCTCATCCACCTATTTTTTCCCTTTTTTATCCATTATTATCCCTCTATTATCCTTTTTCTTTCCCCTTCTTATCCCTAACAACAACAAAAAAAAAGGTAGAAAGAGCCACCTCTTCTTTTAAACTCCAAAGAACCAGTTAATTTATTTTTCCTAAAAACACTACACAAGGATTGTGCTTGGAATTTTTAGCAGGTGTGACTGGCCACTGTTCCACTTTGTATAGTACAGTTTGTACAGTAATGCTCAAACATTATCTTCATTCTCCTGATTGCTCATAATTTCAGCATGATATTATAAAACTCTCCTCTCACCTTAGAGTGGCTCCTATCAGACCAGCACAAAATCAAGCTGGTGGTTTGTTATTACTCTTCACATTACAGCATGTAAGTTTAAAGACTTCTGTCTCTGTTGCTTTCCGTCTGCTAATTTTCTCACAGGCATTAATTTAGCTCTGTGGAAAAACCGCAAGGAGTTTCTCTGTGTAAGGATTTTTTGTGTAAAAAAATGCAATCAATACATTGCCGAAGCCTTGTATCATGAACAGTGGCATGTACCCTGAAAGTGAAGAAAAGCCTTTTTAGTACAATTTGTGTCCTTCATAAGAGCAGACTGAAGACAAATGATTTTATTTGAGGAACATCTGAATCCCATTGATTAGCTTGATGAATACAGAGCAGGAAAGCTGCCAGGTACAGAGGAAGCTGGGCATGTCCACAAGGGAGTGGAGCAAACAAGCAAATTACAGCATATGCATGCTTTTTTTTTTTTTTTTAACCAAAAGTTTTCATTTGGGAAACTTGGACACTTAAACCTCTAAGTTTCTTTAACTGACTGGTCAGTTAATCAGCATATTGTTCTAATTTTCTGAAGGCAAGCAGAGAAGGGTTTTAAAAGTAAAAAAATTATATTTTTAAGTTATAAATAATCAATAAAATGTTCACATACATTATGTTTAATTGAAGTAAGATTTCTTCTGGAGGGAAAAAAAAATATCTTTCCTCTTTTTGGGGAGAAAGCAGGATAAATTTTACCTGGTAAACAAGAATCGTGTCACTCCTGAGCATCAATTTAACACGTCTGAGACACTGGTAGTACCCAAAAAGGGTTTCAGAATAAAACCAAAATACCAACGCATTTGTGCAATAGTCCCCAAAGTAGTACCTACTTGCAGCAGCAGCAGGAAGCGATACAGGCTGGCCCTGCTACAACCCTTAGCAGTCCACTGTGAAGGCTTCTGTAGAGCAAGTCAAGTATAAGAGTCTGTTTAGCTTCCAAAATGCTCCATCTCTTATGAGTAAAAGTCAAGTAAAGAAAGTTCTTACCTTGAACTTAAAGCCAGTAGATTAGTTTTTCTTACAGTCTTTATAATTCTTATATAATTCTCCATAATTCTTATAATTTAAGAAAGATAGGAATTCTTAAATTCTTACATTCGAGTCTTGACTGTTAAACATATACACACACCTTATAAACAGAGGTATTGCACGTTTTCACTTAGTTAAGAAAAAATGTTGAAAATATTTCTCCATTAATTTTCATGTTTTTACAAACTGAAAAAATATTTTCCCCTTTAGTTTTTAACTTCTTGTCAAGTGAAAAAATTGAGGAAAGAGAAAATCATGGGAGAGAAAAGAAGAAAAATGCTAACCTACATGTTTAAAAATAAGATACCAATAATAATTTTCATTAGATGCTTGAAATGAAAAAATCAGTTGTTTTGTTTGTTTGCTCTAACAAGTAGATACTCCTTTACCAGTCCTTCACTGTTTATGGGAGGTTACCATATATTTTAGCAAGTTTACTTTCACCTTTTAATCACAACAGTCTTAAAAGAAAAAAAATATTTGTCTGTCGTAGCCTCCTTTCTCATTCTTTCCTCAGTCTTCTTTTGGTTTAGGTCTTTGTCCTCCATTACACCCCACCTTTGCTTATGGTACAGTAGGTTGGAAAGTACTTCTTTTATCCATGCCAGGAACCAATTATGGAATCCACAAAAGGAGCTGACAAAAGAGACTGTCTCTGCTCTCAGCCTTTTGCTCCCTCAGGCCCTCAAACCCAGAAGTGAATGTGCATGGCCAGAATTCTCAATTTCTTAGAGGAAAGCAGGCAGGCATTTTAGTCAGTGTTTACTGACTTAGAAGTGGTAATAGGAAAAGCTGAGTATGAGCATCTCCAAGGATGGACAAGCACTTTGGTATGGGTATTACCACCTACCTAGAACAGAGAATTAAAAAATTTTCAACAGTTTGCTTTCTGTAGCTGCCTGTGCATTGCCTGCATTTGAATCAGTAGGATCTCGCACTATAAATTTCAATGCCATTTCCAATACCAACCTTCCAGTTTTGATTTGGCTCATACATAATGTGTAAATCAAGAATAACTTCAAATTCTTACCCAGGATTAAAGTTTTCACACACTCCACTCACATCATGTGCATTTATATGGCTGGACACCGATGTTTATCTGGCTTGTTACTGATAAAACATGCCTAAATTTGTATAGGCGTGAGGATTTCTTCATATTCCACTGTTCAAGCGCAACACAGTATGTTTAAGATGCCACTCACTTATTAAAGGTACAGCTCACATAGTTAAACTGCTCTTACTTTGACTAAGGAAGAGGAAACCAGGGAATTTGGTTTCACTTAGAATAAACATTCACAGTTTATCCACAGACCACTTGGACTGCAGAGCTGGGCTGCAAGGGAACTGGAAGAGAAAAGTCTTTACATTTAGTCAGGATGGGAAATGTGAAGCTAAGGTTTATTCCTCTATGAAATAGGTAAATAACCAGTTAAAAACCTAAATATCAGGAAATGAGGCTAGAAAAACTATTTGATTCACAGGAGTCCAGTCCCATACTTAATGTAACCAGAAAATATTTTGTTATATTCAAAGGAATTGTTCTCCCTTACAGTAGGACTCACTTCTGGCTCAAAGTCTGCAAAATCACAGGTATTATTTCCAATACAGGCAGGCAGCGGAGTGAACATGTAAGGGAATACAAAATACCTCCTTTCCAACTGGTGTTACCTTTACCCAGAACTGAGTCTCCTTCTTCAGAACTTTCTCAAGGCATGAGAAAATGAAGCAGATCTAGCAACTCAAATTTACAATTTTCTTATTAGAACTGAACGGGAGAAAAAATATCTTCCATGTTCAAGGAACATTCAAGGCATATAAAGGACTCAGTAGTTGATACCTATTCGGTATGTTATCAACATCTAAAGTAGTTAATTCTTGCTACTGGGCTTGATCCTTTCAACAGCCATTTACCACTTGAATTCAGAACATCACAGAAGAATATGCAATAAACAAGGAATAAAGCAGCTGATTCTTGCACAGAAAAATACAAGATCACCTTCTCCCTTCTCCATCTCAGCAAAAATCAGCAGAGTTTATTATGTGTAAGCTCCTCTGGATAAATAAAGAATTAATTAGGTCACTTTTTGTTCTGTCAACTTCTTACGAATTTTAACAGTGGACTTCTCTAGTCATACAGGTGCTATACAGAAGCTTATCTGCGTACTATACATGAGATACCTGAATAAAAAAATGCGTAAACAGGGACAGCAAGTTTGTCTCACTGACCTTGAGGGGGGAGTTCATAGTTTTGCAATGACATTAGAAAACAACATGGCTGTAATTTTCGAGGGATGGAATAAGTTACATTCTGTCTTCTAAAATAACATGTATTTTAGTATGGAAAGTTAAATGGTGCCTACTGCATGTACTAAATATATATTGAGAGTCATGGTAGTGACTGGAAGCCAAGTTCGGAAGACAGAACTGCCGTCTTATGTATGCACACAGAGCCCAACTCTCACGAAGAGGCACTTTTATACTGGGATTGAACAATAAAGAAGGCTTAAAGTGGCTGTAAACATAAATGATGAATGTATGAGAATCATGACCACAGAGTTTACTTTACAAATGCAGAATACAGGGACAGATGATGGGCATATAATAGATTGTATGGCCATATGTTTAATAAATAAATGCATCATAGGCTTTTGCAATTCATCATACAATTTGGACTGGTTGATTTCTCTACCAATCACTCCCCCTTGGCACTTATTTGAGCAATCTAGATGCCACAGACAGCTTTAAATAGTTCCAGATAAAAATGAACAAAAAAAGAAATAATTCCTTTTTCCATTCATATATTTAGAATATTCTGTCCATATTTTACCTGCCCAGAATAATTTTCAGTTCCGGACCAGTAGTACCTTTTCTAAAGATAAAAATGGAATGAGTTCAAAGTTTAGTATTCTACAGCCCTGTCACTGGAAAAGAAAAAAATCCAGCTGCTCAGTGAGAAAGACAACATTCATTTCAATCCTCAAAGATTTCAATCCTAAGGAAAAAAAAAAAAGAAAGCATTACATGTAGAAAAGACATTTACAGACATTTGGAGAGTCTCTGAATCCTAGATTTTAGTCTCTGAATGACTGAATTGCTGGTAATGAAGTCATTTGTCTGTGAAAGGGGATGGATACTAAAACAGTCTGCTCATGCTTTTAAAATGCTAAAACTCAAGCTGATAAACCTTTCTAGCAGAACGTGTCTCTCTATATCGGCACTAAACGTGACCTACTCCTATGCACTTGTTCTTAAGCACGCACACCAGCCATATGCACTAATTTCCACACCTTGGACACAGCTGCCAGAAACATACAGGCAAAATCTATGCAATATACTAGTCAACCAAACATGCCACCACCCTTTCCAAGAATGCCTACAGTAAAAATTTGAGCTTACATCTGGAAGGTGCCATCACTGTGGCACCACCAGCAAATATGATTTTATCTTCGTTTTCCTACTTGTGATTAAACTGATTAAAAAAAACCTAGAAAAAAAATTTATTTTTCTTTTTAGTTGCTGAACAAAACAACTCAGTAAACTAATTTTAGTTTTATGGCATTCTTAAAGAGATGAAAATCTTTGTATAAGCATGATATGTGTTGGCTTAAAATTCACCTTTAGCATTATTCTTACTTGCTACCTACTGCAGAGATGTGGGGACCTCGGCTCCCTCTGGTGGTCAACATAAAAAAAAGTTTTATGTGGCCTTCAGTAAAATCTGTGCACCAGGAAGCTTAACCTGTTTCTAATTCACTGGATTTCGTAGGCGTTGAGCACATTCATCAGGTATCAGAATGGGTTTAATCATAAATCATACATCTGTCCTTATTTCCTAAGAGCACTGAATGTCACTGACATTGGAGTCGTAATACTGGAATTTGTTTTGATTTATAAGATATCTATGCGTTTACTTGTCCTCCTGACAGGGCTCAATAATATTTTCCAATTTTGGTTTTTGTTTGTTTGTTTGTTTGTTTGTTTGTTTTTCACCCCAGATGTCTTGCAGAAAGGACAGTATTTGAGCAATGCTGTTTAGTAGTGCAGATAAAACCTGTAAAATACTAAATTTGTTTCTTACTAACTCTGGTAAGAGCATTTTGGTGAAAAATTGTAGTATAGTAGTCAATTTGTTACCAACTTCTCCATGTCATTCTCATTACACTTCTAATGTCTCCATGGTTAAAATAAAAGGAGTAAAACCAAGCCAATGTCCTTTCATATCACTGCTAACCCAAGACTCCATCCAACTGACCTAAACTGACATTTCTTCCTCTCACTGAAAACGACAGAAAAACTCTCCTTCTCTTCCAGAAGGCGAATCGAGGCGACGTTAGAAATCCTGGGTCAAAGCCTGGAACAAGCAGGGATTCCCTCCCCAGCTGTAGGTCGGCACCGAGCGAGTGCTCATGAACCAAACTTCCAGCGAGTTCACGCTCCCATAATCACACTTTGCTTAAACACTTTACCCCTTGCACGCACACTATTAATGAATTAACAGTTGTGAAACAGAGCATCTATGCAATTCCACTGAATAGATGTGGATTTAATGAGTGTCACTGAAAGTTCTTTCCCACACTGTGTGTAGTAATGGGAGTTTTAAACATGTTAATATTATAAGTATAGTTTCTTATAATTAAGATGATTTCTTGTAAAGATGAAGCAATTTTTTCTTCTTTTAAGTTCTGTTTAATACTAATATGTACCTGGCATTTATGAAACTGTAAGAAACAAAGGATATGAACTAGCATAAGCAAGGAATTTTTTTTTAAATTCAGAAAGGCAGAGTAGCTAGCTTAAACCAGTATTAAGATATTTTAAATGGGAATTTCACAGAAATTGTTAATTCCCACAAACATATTTTTAGAGGCAATTTTGCATTTTAATAAAAAACCCCAGTAAATTAAGCACACCTAGGGCTTTTGAGAGTTTCAGCAGACCACCTGAAAAGAGAGAGCTTTTCACAGCAAACTTGTCAGCTACATGGAGAGGGGTCATAGCTGGATTCCTTCAAAGCAAGGAAACTTTTTCATCGAAAATGTAATTTTGTTGAAAACTCAAGCCTCCTTTAAGCTAAACTGGTGTCAATGTGAAGAACTGCTTTTACAATACACTGTACTTCTACATTTTACTCAATACAAACCCCTTTGTTTCACCACTTCATTATTCCATTTTCATACTAGTCTGAACTCCACATGGCATGTAACTCTATGGAGTTACAAATAGGATGTAAACAGAGTAATGAGAATGTGTAAATTAGGTTCTTAATCTTCACATTGTGAACACCTACTATCTTTTTTTTTTTTTTAAGGGAAGACTTATAATTAAACCATTGTCCTGTCTTAAGAAGCTATTACAAAGTACTGGCAGCGCAGAGAGTTAAATTCTACTCCACTTTTATTAGAAGACCCTCAGGTTATTAAGTATACTTCCTGAAGCATCACTTAAAACTTATTAACTACATGTCATATTTGTATTAAAAACCGTCAAAACCCTTTTTAGTCATGTTTCACATTATCTGTAGGAATGCTTTGCTTTCTTATTCTCCATTTTGCCTACCTGGAAAGGATTCAAGATGAACATGATTATTTGCTTGAGGGTAAAGCAATAATTCCTCATCATTTAAATTAGAGTTATGTATTGCAACTCAGTCATTTAAGTAACATAAATGTCTTAAATCACAGTACATGTGAGGTCAGAATAGTTCTGGGTGCGTGCAGCATTGCAACCCATAAAATCTCTGTTTATAGTTCAGAATGATTAAAAATACATGTCTTGTGGGCCATTCACATGAAGAACTTTCTTCAGCACACAGAAGTTTTCGGTAAGTACAGTCCTATAGCTGATGTTTTTTTTTAACTCACTGGCTATTCCTAGTACAACTGTAAAAAGGAGACCTGCGGAACGAGACTTATCTTGAGCAAACAGTGTTTGCATCTTTTGTTACAGAAACAGAACACACACCTTGATTTCCACAGGATGTCTCCAGCATCAAGATAAAATTACTCCTGCTAAGCATCAGGATGAAAGCAGAAGTAAAGCCTATGAATCAGTGCATTTGGTACTGGTTCTTAGTACTCCTTTTAGGCCCCTTATAGATTCAACAGATCTTTCTGTTTCTTTTTTTTTTTCTTGGCAGCTTGATTGATAGCCAAGATATAGAAAGAATCTTGCACTTCAACTTGACTAGGCCATGCCCAGTTCTAGTTTCGTTCCAAAGGAACAAAACATATGCAATGAAGGAAAAATAGAATATATTAGAGAATGTAAAACGTTATTCCTCGGCTAACAGAAAAAAACCAAAACATGTTTTTAGGAAGTTTTCATTAAATCTTTAGACAGTATTGAAAGTAAGACAGCCCGTCCCCAAACCACACTCTTTTAAACACCAAATCAAATTAAACCATGGCTCACAATAAAAGAAAATCTTTTGAAAAAGAACAGACAAATGTACGGATAATCTTTCTGAGGCTGACATACAGATTTATATAACACAGCATTCAGTTCTGCAGCGTACATATCACAAATGAGTATGAACCACAGCCAATCAATAGTAATTAAAAGAGAATGTGCGAGTTCAAAAAGAAAGGAAGCCAAAATCTCAGTCAGAAAAAAAAGGTTCTTTTCCAGCAGGGGAGGAAGGAAGGCAACAGAAGAATCGGGGTAGCAGAGGCAACAGGAGGTTCAGAGGTATGAAGGTCATAGGAAGAGGCAAGGTCTGTCAGACGCGCTTGGTATATGAAGGGAATGATGCACAACAGTAAACTGTTGGGGGAAAAGAGTAAAAGGATAAAATTATAAATATTGTGCAGGTCAGACAGCAGAATGGCTAGCATGCTCAGTAACGTTAAAGAATCAGATGCCCAAAGGAGGTGCAGGTGTGTGGGCACATGTATTAAAATTCAGAATCCCACAGATGCTCTGAGAGTAACTCCCTGGGTTCACGTATAAGCTAACTCAATCCCAACAGCACAACACGTACTGACATGCAGCATGTCTACGAATTCTGCTTTACTTGGCCTGAATTTTAATTCTCCAGAAGGTACAAGATAGATGATATTGGAAATTCAACTTCATTCTTTAGCCTCAGATCAGGCTGGATGAGTAAAAGCAATGTTGGTGGTATATGTCTCCTAAGTCACACTTGCAAGTTTTCTTGCTTTAAAGACCATTTATAAGAAAGAAAAGGCTGGGTCACTTGACAGATGCTTTCTGAGGCAGTGCGCTATGACAGGCCAGCAAAATTCCCTGCTTAGCAGCCCGCAGTTCTAAATTAATTTAGAACCACATGTAAGAAAATGTAGTTTTCTCTCTGTGAGTTTCTCTACCTATTTTTTGCTTCAAGTTAACCAAGTCCAACCCTTAGAGACTATCCCTAATGACTGTGAAAGACTAGATATATATCTAAGGTGACTGAAGAAATATGACCAAATTGCTTGTGAAACTGTCACAGCTTTTGTCAAGCGGCTTGTATTACCTGTTAATGTATCAATGATATAATGAAAAACATTAAAAATTAGGTATGGGGACAAGGCTCCTTTCTGTTCTCCTGGTTCCTTAAAATTAACCTGGTATTATCCATCAACTAGTAGTATACATGTCATCTATACAAAATAACTGGGAAATGCTTACACCCACTCCTTCACCCCTTTCAAACTGTCTGGTTAAGTGATGATTGATTATTTTGATCTACAGTTAAAAACAAATCACACTTTCAAATTGTGATTTCACTTCTTTAAAGACAGAACACTTTCCAAAATTTAAAAATCAATCAGTTGTCAAGCCCTTACCCAGTGCAAACCCTGAGTTCACTAGTACTTTATCCAGTGCCAGTGAAGAATTTAACTTCAGGATCTCATTCTACAAGAAGGTGAATTGTTTATTCTTTTTCAAACAGCTTTTAATTTCTTACCGCATTTCTTAATGATAGTTCATAACAAGCCAAATAAAGGGCTAATCATAGAGGTTCACAGGAATATTGCATTTACTCTAATGAGCTAGTGAAAACAATTCAAGGCAGCATGTTTTAGTTGCTCGCCTAGGTGCAGCAATCTTTCAATATGAGCATTCTTTACCTGAGAGAAGTAGCCCAGAGCTTACTATTGACTCATTTATTGGGAACTTCACAAGCTGTGTGACATAACCAAACACCATGCAACAGAGGTGACAATCTCCATTTCTGCATTCCCAAAGCGCAGTCAATCTTAGAATCACAGCCCACGAACAATCTGATTAGTAAGGTAAGGAAGGAGAAAGGATCCCATAAACGTATCATTTTAGACATGCACACGATATGCAGGTAAGGGTCTGCCAGACCAAAAGTTAAGAGGAAAGGTCATGTAATGAGAATAAAAAGATTAAAGAGCAAAAACTGTGAGGGACGGTTGTACTCTTGTTTGTGGAAGAGATCCTTACCATTAGAGCCAGAAAAGTCCAAGTATCTTACTAAAGGCCCTATTCATGAATGACTTATACTCCACATAAGTTTGGAAAACTCCGTGAAGAGCAATTACCGCCGTCCTCTATGAAATGAAAATTCCTCTACACGGGTTTCCCAGAGCACAATGGGACAACTGTGTGTTTGCTGAGAAGGAATGAGGGGTGAGGCACGGTGCCCCACAGACAGTGGCAGATTGTAAGGAACAAGAATTTAAACTCCACATGATCAGAGAAATTTAATTTCTGAATGGAAATCTCATCTTGTGAAAGACAAACTGCTGCTGACAGTCACCCACTCAGCAAAGGAAGACCACAATCCTCATCAGAGAAAGCTGTTTTGAGAGCAATTTCAGAACAAATATGCCTTTCATCACTAGCTGGCATCAGTAGCTCATCCTCCTTCCCACCTTGTTCTATGAAAAAACACATTTACTGAGGTTAGAGCTAGGAAGATTGAAAATTTTGTTCTTCTTTGAATCTACCGCCAAAGTCCTATTTGCACTGCTTAAGGCATTCTCAGGCAATAAAAAACATCATTGCAAAACTCTGTTCTTACACTGCTCAATTGCTACAGTATCCAAGCGCCTTTCAGAACAGCATTAGGCAATACAATTAGCATCTGTCATATGTGCTACTTTCTCTCATGGGTATATCTACACACATTTCTCTTATGTAAACCTATACACCTACCTTTAGGTAGAGCACAGCATAATTATAAAGCTAAACTTGTCCCTCTCCAACACTGATGCTTTAAGTCTAAAATAAGTACCCACTACACACTATTCTTTTGCTCTCAGTAAACTGAGGATAATAAAAGCTCATGTGATGTTTCCATGTACAAGCTGAATCAAATCCTTTTGACTGGGATATTGTGTTTGTTTAAGAGCAAATGATCAGGCTGATAAAATCAGGGCTACAATGATTAAAGGGTATTTGATCACCAAGGTAGATCAGGAAAGCATTGCAAAATAACAGTGGTAGAAACTCAAATGCAAAGAAGGCCACAACAGATTTTTAAGAAAAAAACCCAAAACATTGTAGGCAAGCTGATGGTATCCAGCAAAAAAAAGAGAAGATTTTAAGTATGATATGATTTCTGTGCATATGCTGGTAAAAATGAATTAGGGTTAATCCTCAATAAGATTCAGGTTTTCTGTTAGTATGGATCTCCTTAATTTCCTTCTCTCCCTCCCATCAAAACTTGTCAATCTGTATTTCCTCAGCACAGATTTGAAATATAATGCTTCAGATTTAGCTGGTATCCAACACCAAACACACAACATTAATGTATCAGAGTCAACTTCTACCTGCAGAATAATTCTGGTCAAGAAAATCTCCTGGAAAAAGATCTTTTGTCAAATGAGCAGCTAATGGAGACATTTCCCTATCCCATGGTTAGGAGACACCCTCCTAACCTTCAAAGGAAGTGTGTCCGGGAGATGCCTTAACGTGCAGATCTTTGCTGCCTTTACAGGATCTACATGGGTGTGCAGGGCAAGCCCACAGAGAATATAATACGTGATCAAAGACTTGGACTGCGTACAAAGATTTAAAGACAGTCGATGGATAAGCATGAAGAAGTAGCATGAAAACGTGCTTTTCACAAATACACAAGGATGTGGAAAATATCGTATTTCTTTGTCTGGTAACTGTTACGCCCCAAGGGGAAGAGCACACAAAGGACTATACAGAGAAGGCAAGGAAGATGTACCCATTAGGACAGGAAGGTCTTTAGCGTTATACAGCTCCTATAAATGGTTTAATTTTCCTAAGGGAGACACCCTGTAGTTTTTGACCTAGACTGATAGACCTATTGACCCTCAAAGGTACCCGTCTCTGGGGAGACAGAAAAACAAGCATGGAGAATTAATACAAGACAACAGATTTTTGCTTCCAGCTGCACAAAGTCACAAGGTTTGATGGTTGTTTCTAAATGCTTCCATACAATGGCCAGGTATCATCCACAAAACTGTCTCCAAACAAGTGTTTTGTTTACTTTATATTAATTCGTTACACTGCATTGGGCATTTTAAAAGACAACAGGCTGGAAAAAAGGGAAAAAACAGACATGTATGTCTAGAGAGCAGAGAGGAAAGTCTGGAAAAGCTACCCCTGAGAGTAACCATCAGAAGAGTGGAAATGCAAATACACATATTTTCAAACATACGTTTAGGTACCAGCTCTGTTGGTGCTGTAACGTCTGCTTCTCTGTAACAGACTGTTGGATCCACAATGTCTCTGTCAGGAGGAGGGTAAGGTGGGGGTGGGGGGATCACTAACTGAGGTGGACCACGAGTGGTGCCTCTAGGAGGTTTTTGTGGCACCAGCCGTCCATCACCTACAAGGGGATCAATTGACTAGTTACTTCATTGCAAGGTAATGATCTCTCAGTTTATTGTTATTTTTTCAACACACATTGACTTCCCTTACCCACATCCAAGGTCTCTCTGGATCTAATTTTGCTCTTATTTACCTCAAAATAATTAAGGGAGAAGGAAAAGCTAGGTCTCTCTTAAATCAACAGAATTGAGCCCAGCACATACATGTACATCACAACTAACAGTCAAAATCACCAGTTTTGGCAGACATAAGGAAGGAGAAAAAAAAAGTTAAAAAAAAAACAAACCTGAAAACAGCTACGTAAGGAAATGTGAAAAATGTGCGTTATTTGTATCTTCTTAAGTGCCAAACTGCCTGAATTTGTTGACCTCTAGGATAAGAGAGAACGAGGAAGATGCCTCAGGTCAGTATTTTGAAGTAGGTATCTTGACGGGTTTTTCTTTTCTTTTTCTGAGTAGGTTTCTTATTATTTTGACATTGTGGAGAAGCAGATGATTAAGTTGCTTTTTGCAAAACAGTGTTCTAAGCTATCAAAGGAAATGCTCATAACTTTGGCTGGGGGCTTATTTCAATACTATGTACAGTAACTAAATAAACACATGAACCTTTGCACTATATTAACCATTTGCAATGTTTAAAAACTGCTGCCGGTTTGTAGTGTACAGACCCAGAGCTATTGCAATCTGGAAAGTCCTCAGAGGCTGGAAGTGCACTGAGGAACCACGACTACCTGCCCGTTCTGCTCCTACACCCTGCCTTAAGCATCTGCTGCGGTCGCTGCTGCAGACGGATGCTGGCAGAGACAGACCTCTGCTCTGATCCATTCTGATCATTCCTATACTCTCAGGCTCATGCTCTGGTGCTGCTGAGAAGGGAAATAGCACCGAGAGGGAGGAAAAAAGATTAAACCATTATCGGTTTTTACTTACGAGTCACTAGCTTCCAGAGATTCAAGACACAATGTAATGCTGGCAAACGTGCAGACCCTTTTTTACTGCTTTGAGAAAACCGGGCACAATACTTCAGGGTCACACTAAGTGATTCAGTATTGAATACTGAGGTGAATTTGCCAGTTGGAGAATATTTTTTATAGGATCTTTTGCTTTGATTCATGTGGCTAACTTGGGAGATACATACGTAGCTTTAATCCTTTTCCACCATGCGGCCGCCTATTTCTTGCGGCACGTTTTCCCCCTCACTACTGTCTTGCTTTTTTCACAGCTTTTCTCTCTTGCTTTCAGAGCCATCTGTGCTTTCTCATAGTTTTCTTGCAAGGGCCCCGAAGAGAGGCTGTTTTACCAACCTTCCCTTGCTGTAACATTTTTTTCTTGTTAATGAACACATTCATTCAAGAAAGTATCAGAAAATGAAAAGCACTGAAGACACGGCTACTGTGGGACGAGTTCTTTGTCAGTGTAAAATAATAAGGCTCCATTAAAGTAAACGATACTACAGAATCCTACATCAGCAGAGTCTGGCCAGCAAGCACTTATGTACACAGTACTGAACGGACTAGAAGTGGCTCTGCTCTGCTTTATTTCATCTCTAACATTCCAAACAGCGATACAAAATAAAACAGAACACTCACAAAAAGTTAAAGCACCAAATGTCATCAGTAAGCGACCAGAAGTAGGGCAAAGCACAAGGAGTGACAGACTGTAACATCTGCAACGGTTAAAAGTAAGCCAATTTGCTGAAAACTCCTGTGCTACATGGCACAGCGATAACATTCCCCTTCGAGGGTTTAAATAAGAGATGTCAATGGAGTCGAACGTGTCACAAGATAATGGACTCCTGCTGCTACATAAATGCTGAGGCATTAAATGTGAAGCATTTACTGAAAATAAATGTTGGAACAAAGCCAAGAGGTTTCTTTCTAAACTGTGAGGCATTTGTAATGTAAGTGATTATGTATGACAGGATGTCATATCTGTATGTCTTAGGCACTTTATGAAACACGAGGTCAAAGGCACGAACTGAAGTGCACTGAGTGCATCACGGCACTTGAAGACTGATTCTCTTAATGTACTGAAAAATGAGTTCCAATATGTGGGGTTATTATCTCATATCTTTACCCATCATAAAATCACTTTGTTTGCTAAAAGCATAATCTTGGGGTCCTCACTTGGGCAAAGCTCTCGCCAATCTGAATAAGCTAGCAGTCAGATAATGACCGAGGTCTGGGAGAACGGTCTTCAGTCCTTCTGTGCGAGAGTGAGCGTGGTGTCACAGACCGCTGGAGGCTGGAGTGTCTTTCATTGTCTCCAGCCAGGTGTGGCATTCCTTTGAGAGCACCAGTTCTGTTCTTCTACTGATTAGCTAAAGACTCAGCAGAGATTGATACATAATAAAACTAAGGACTAAATTCAAAAGAAAACCTTCACTGAATGTGGTCAGCTGATGTCAAACTGTTGGAAGACTACTGGAAAAGAAAATGTCTTCAGGCTTTAGGAACACGAGGAGATACTGAACCAGCTTGACTGCACTTCAGTTCTAACAGGACCCCATGGCTTCAGATGCATTCAGTATTGCCTGGCCTATCTCCACTTACCAGCATTTCCCTTTACTATTTCCCTATTTCCATTAACTACCAAAACCACCATGACCTTAAAGGCACAGAACAGGCCCAAGGCTAGTGCTTTTGGATACCCAGCGCGTACCAAACATTCAAATCATCTGATGAGTGGTATCTACCTTTTACTACCCTAGGGTACTCTAAATGGTGCCATTAAAAAAAAGACGTAATATACAAACACTTATTTCCAGACTTTCATTCTGCAGAGAAATGCATTTTTTTCCCCATGTTACAAAAGTTTCCGAACTCACAGCATAACAGAATTAAGGCAACTTCGAACAGCGAGCACTGAAAGCACATGCACAGGATTACACAGGAGAAAAGAATGCCTCTCACCCATTGTGCTCTTCCTCTTGTCTTCCCTCTCCTCTGTCCTGTTTGGCATGGCAGGAGTGGGCGGCGCGGATGCAGTGGGTGGAAGAGGGGCACGCCTCTTCTTTTTCCGTAAATCGTTTAGGGATGCTCCTTGTGAAATCTAGCAAAGTTGAAAAATAGGCACAGGAAAGGAGATGTTTTGTCAATGCTGTAAATTGTCAGTAACAAAAAAAATGTGATATCTCAGCACAGTATATTTATAATGAGCATTTACAGTGACAACAGGAGATTAACAAGACAGATCAGAAGAGGTATAGTAATATTGCACTCAGAAAAGAAAAGGGACAAGAACTGCAGATGAATGTCACAGTGGAAATACCAGTCTGGTAGACATTTGATGTTTTTGGTAAAAGGGAACCAGAGAGCTCAACGCTCAGCAATGCACAGTATGACACTACATGTGTTGTTAAGCTTGAGCCATAACACGACCTTGCTTTTCTATTGGTTTCTTCAGACCTTAAATTATGGTTAAATACTCCAATCGGTATGTGTAGGGAATAAACTCTCTAATTTCTTTTATTTTCCTCTCAAATTCTTGTTTAAGGACTTCTGAGAGAAGAATCAGAATTGAAAGTTTGCTTGCATAGTGATATGAGATCATACTGTACTCTATTTATGTCTACTGGACTTCACAGACATACTTTTGAAGATCTGTAACTCTTTGGCTTCCAATAATTGCAACATGCTAGCTGGCAAGCCAAGACTTCATTACTGTTTATGCTGCTTTTAAAAATAAGAAAATTTTTATTACAAGTGACTTGGGTTTCACTGGGTTGCATAATATTTTCTGTAGCTTATTGGAACTTAGCTCTCTTTCCTTTTTCCGGAAAAATAATAATAATAAAACCAAAACCATGTAGGAAAATCTGTTGGATTTTTATATTTGAAAGGTACTGACAACACTAGACAGAACCAGGTTTAGCTGAAGCAGAGGGTAATGGGAGCTGCCCACACATGGCATGCTGTTGGCATTCCTCAGTCTTCACTTGCATGACTTCACTGCTCTGTCCGTCCTGGTACTCCCCAGAGATGAAGATATCTAATACACCGAACTGCCTGGTGATTTTCTAATATTTCAAAGGCCTAAACAATAATAATAATAATCATCTTTCCTTTAACCCAGAGGATTAACGAACCCTCAAAATATATTTGTTGTGGGAGATTTCAATAAACAAATAGTAGCTTCACACTGCTCAAAGCTATTATCAGAGTTCAGAGGAAAGGCACCCATTTACATGCATCCTTTCCCATGTTGAGTGAACATTCTGAGAATAAATGAATTTTAAAAAGAGCAGGACGTGTATAGAGCTTCCCTCGCTTAGCCTTCCTTTTTAAAAGCACTCAGGAGGGTCTTAGGTTATAAAACACAAACTTTGTTCCCACCTTTCAGGATCATGCTTTAACCATCATGCCACATGACAATTGGACACTCTCCACCCCTTCTTGTTGAACCTGCACCCTGCACATGGAGAAACTTGGTAGTAACCGCACTGGACACAGAGCATGTTAACCAGGAGGAGCTGCAGCTTTGCAGCAAACAGTTTCTATAAGGTGGAAGGGACAGAGGGTGGGAAAGAAAGGTGTCCTGGTCTTACTTCCTACTACCAGGGACTACTTCTGCATTTTTACATTAAATGTCCACTGGATACAGCACACGACTAAAGCCAGTGAGGCCAACCTAGATAAAGTTAGGCACAGTAAATGGGTGAGACTGTTAATAGTAACTAGTGATTTTGCAGACTCCAATTTTGGCCACCAAACTTAATGGAATTTGTAAAATTAGACTTATACCCAGAAAAGAGCAATAGGCCAAATGTTCAGGAATGGATACAGCAAAATTTTAGAGCTCCTCTGAAAAACTTTTGCCCAAAGTTATGGTGTTACTCCATATTAAGATGCGGCACCTCTCCTGATGAAGAAACTGCCTGCCAGTGGTTAGGAACTGACTGCCACTGACTTAAGTTGAATCACACCCTCCACCTCCCCAATTCTTCTAGAATTAGAATGCTCAATATTGAGTTGAACATGGGAAACTGTTCAGTGAAACAGGCTCATCAGGCTTTGGTTTACAGAGGAGGAATTACATGGAGGACAGCTACCTAAAGGTGCATTCTTCTCCATGTCTATTTGGGGCAACGGGCAAATAGGCACTTGGAAAAAAACCCACATTCTTCTGCACTGCATTTTAAATAACTAAAGTCATGTGAACATTTAATACTGTATCTTGATTCTTCAGGACACTACCTTACAAAAATGAGAAAATTATCAAAGCGGGGACTCTGATTAATCCGACTGCAAAGTCTTCAAAATTCAGTAGCTATGGTGAACTTGAATCATCTGGGAGACAGGCAGCATCTCAACTTCCCCAACACTTCATAAGCACAAGCGATGACTTCTGCGGATATTTAACGGCATTTTGCAGCTTCCACATTCACTCCTGTCTCTGCAGACAGAAAGGTCTGGAGGACCTTACTTGAGGACAAAAAATGGATGGACTCGTGTCCTGGTTTCAGCTGGGATGTAGTTAGCTGTCTTCCTAGTAGCTGGTACAGTGCAATGTTTTGAGTTCAGTATGTGAAGAATGTTGATAACACTGATGTTTTCAGTTGTTGCTCAGTAGTGTTTAGACTAGAGTCAAGGATTTTTCAGCTTCTCATGCCCAGCCAGGGCACCTGACCCAAACTGGCCAACAGTGTATTCCATACCATGGGACGTCCCATCTAGTTTAGGAACGGGGAAGGGGGGGGCGGGGGAATCACCGCTCAGGGACTGGCTGGGTGTCGGTCGGCGGGTGGTGAGCGATTGCCCTGCGCATCATTTGTACCTTCCAATCCTTTTATTACTGCTGTTGTCATTTTATTAGTGTTATCATTATCATTATTAGTCTCTTCTGTTCTATTAAACCGTTCTTATCTCAACCCAGGAGTTTTACTTCTTTTCCTGATTTTCTCCCCCATCCCACTGGATGGGGGGGAGTGAGTGAGCGGCTGCGTGGTGCTTAGTTGCTGGCTGGGGTTAAACCACAACAACTCGTGATTTAAAAGATAAGTCTAGCAAATCTTGAGAATCAAGGCAGAAAGTTAAGGAAGCGTGTGCTTGCACTTGAAATGACAAGAGATCACTAATCACCCTTCCCCAATACCAGATGAGTGAAGGGTGTTAGTTTGGTATAGTCAAATTCCTCAAAGGCACATTACTGCTTTACTAAGAAGTAAGGATCCTTGTCAGAAGCCAGCTTATCTTTTTCAGCTCTATACATTCTTATTTAGTTGAATCTTCTGAGGAACCTCGAATCTTCTGAGATATATGTATGGATGAACATGCTGCTACAGCTAAAGAAAAGGCTAGAAAATAGTGCACAACTGCAATAATGTAAGTGTGGTCAAATACACAGCAAAAATGCTTTTATTATACTGTCAGCTCAGTGCAGTATACTTCACAAACACCATAAAGAAGATGAAAACCTTGTTTAAAGTCAGCCACGCTACAATGTATATAACAAGTGTCTAGTTCAAGAACAGGTCATAAAAATTGTTAAAAGTAGTTCTTAAACACCAACAGTAAACCTATGAGGCTAAACATAAATGGAAAAAACACAAAGAACATTCTGTTTCTTTCTTGCAATTGTATATACCAAAACAATAGAACTTGAAAATAATTTGTTATGGCTGGCTGCTTCTTTTATAAAGAAATGAAGCCTTAACAACATTATCTGAAGTAATTTCCCATCCAAACTTTGTTACAGGAGCCCCTCTCTGAGCGTAAGGGAGTACTTCCTAGTCTTAGCACTTGTGCTTCACCTATGTAGCATTTCTAACTAGAAGAAATTATTAAGTCAGCTTCTGTTACACAATGAATACCTTATTTTTAAAGATGTTAACAAGTGTTCCCTGACTGTAATTAATACCATTAACTGAGCTAGAAATCAATAAAGTGGGCGAAAAGGACATAAGCCTGACAAATAGTGTCACTTCTGTTCCCTTATTGATGAGAACACATATGATGCAAAAAACAATTTTCCATTAAATTCATGTCATGGCTCACATGCTGTTTTGAAAAATACTTCCAATATTGCAGATGAAATATCTGAGGAATGTGCTGAATGTGTTTTCTGTCTGTGAAAGCTCAACATCTTTATTAAAATGTGAGGGCTTTAGATAAGATTTTAGAATATATTTAGAGCCTAACAACAACATCATGGGGAGGTTATGTGTCAAAATTGTGTGGAAAAGAATCCTACAAGGCTAATGCTTGAAATTTTCAATCAGTAGCATTTGACAGACACCCTACTTGCAAAGTGTCTGTGGATACTGCAAGAGTGGATGTGTAAACTGAGTTTGAGTTTCCTCATGTGTAAAAGTCCAGTATTTTCTTTGGGTTAGGTTGCACTGAATACGAATTCATGAAAAATATTAATGGAGGCCCAAGGAAACAAAAGCCACCACCACCAAAAATTCATCAAGCATTCAAAGACAAGGAGGTTCTCAGATAAATTTCCAATGTGAGCTCCGCTGCTTTCCCTTGCCTGTCCTCTACTTACAGGTCAGACACTGGTTTTGTATTTATCAACCCTTTCCTATTAATCTTTCTAACATAAAAGTTTATCTGTGTAAGTACTTGCTGAGTCATCTGGCAAATGCCACCTTCCTTTTATTCACAGACCAAACTAGGCCTAAAGTTACTGCAGGTTT
Organism: Haliaeetus leucocephalus; assembly: GCF_000737465.1. Taxonomy (NCBI): domain Eukaryota; kingdom Metazoa; phylum Chordata; class Aves; order Accipitriformes; family Accipitridae; genus Haliaeetus; species Haliaeetus leucocephalus. The sequence continues at coordinate 2,723,858 of NW_010972439.1, read as the reverse complement.
GCTGCTACTGAAACTGAGCCTCCTCCCGTGAGCCAGAAACTCTATCGTTAATTTGTGCTCCTCTGTCCCTCCAGTATCTACCAACATTCACAGCCCACTCGATGACACTGACTACATATCTCAGTCATCTGAATCACTACTTTGACCAAGAAGGAAATCTCACTCTGATGTCTCCAAAGAGATTAAAGACTCTACAATAACATACTCGGAGATCCGCACAGACGCAAGTCTGTCCCCTTAAGGATAGCCCACGTACTCTTGCCACAGGTGGTAGAGAAAAAGGGACTGGGCTTAACACAACCTTGGAAAGTACGTGAGTGGGCAGACGAGGAAAGTACACGAGTGGACATACGAGAGACACGTACTTTCTGCAGGACTGAGAAAGAACTTGGAAAAAAGCTGGGTGATCTCCACTCAGAAGCACAACTAAGAACACAAGTAAGGAAGAGCAACTTAAAAATTGCCTTGGACTTGCACACTAAAAGCGAACAGCACCTTCTCGAGTTACCTGGAACAGGTTTTCCCTGAACAACTGCAGGCATCTGTGTTGTAGTTGGCATCTATGCTTACTGGAGAAAGCCTGGACGACTGACAGACAGGTCTAAACAGTTCTAACTGTGCCTTAACAGAAAACCCCTCAGTGGATCTAGCGAATATGTGATTGAGATGTTAAAAAAAAGTGCATAGTTTGTGTTTCAAAATCCAAACCACTCTTCCCAATAATTTCATAAACATTACAAGAAACATTTGTCTTACAGCAACAGATTTTTGCTTTTACTCTCACTGCTATCATTTTGCCATAGGAAAGGAAAAAGGGAAACTTGAAAACCTAACAATTTTCCAGGTTTGCAATTTAACAAAATCGTCCTTAGAGCAATTTTCTTCCTGCTCAAACGCCATAGCTACAGCTGATACACATATTCTATCAGCAATAGGATTATGTCTGGAATAAGGATTGTTTTTAAGGGATGTCCCATGGTGGTTTAGCATATACAAATAAAAATTGTATAGCATATGATATAAACTGTGTGAGGAAAGCTCATATACTCTCTTGCTTCTTTCTCCTTTTTATGCAACATTACACGTCAGGATCTTTCATTGTTTTATAGAACAACTGTCTAATTTGTATACAAAATGTCTTGTTCGGGCAAACAGTGAGTGATTGTTTGTAGAAATTATTTTTAGAAGTAAATAAAAAGGATTGGAAAAAGAACACATGGATTCAATCACTGGCATGCCCTGACTACAAACTGGTTTCCATCATCCAACACTGAGCAGACACACACTCTGATTTAAGCAAGCCAGATTCTGATACACCTGCTGGTGATGATATCGTGTGGGGTCAGAATGCCTATCAAATTACGAGAGTGTTTAAATATGAACCACAGAAAAATGCAGAGCTAACTTGTAACTGAACAAACAACAGTATCACCCCAAACTATGTGTGGGACCATCCCAACCCTCTTCCCTTCACAAAGAATTTTAAGAAATCTTGAAATAATTAAGAGCCATTTTCTAAGAATCTCTAGAAGTAAAAAGAAAAGACACATGTTTTATTAACCAGTTTTAAACTCCTGATATAACCATAACTGCACTGATCCTTTATAGCATTGTAAGAAAGACAAGTGGTAGATTGGTATGTAAGAAAGATTTATGGTTTGAAAGTTTTTAAAAATATTTTGCTCTGATTTTGTACATAATTTAAAGCAGTTGAGAAGAAAATATTTTGATCCAAGAGGAGCCGTTCTAGGAAAATCAGAGAGATAAATCTTTCAGCTGCAGAACGGAGACATAAATCTGTCCATGAAACTTGACGATATAAAAGCTATTCTATCCAGCTGATTCTGCATTTTCACAGGGCAACAGATGCTTCAACAGGCCTAGCACTAGAAACCACAAGAAGTCCCAACTGAACATTAATGTGTCTTAAACAACATTTACTCACATGTCTAATATTCCCTGGACAGGTCATACATTATTAGGCTTTTCACTGGCATACACTGACAAAGGAAAATTCAAGGAGCTCTCAAAGAAACTGGGCGTATGAGCAATTCATGAAGCTGACCACTGTAAGTTATGTTGTATTAAATTGCCTATTCAGCACCGAACTTCTCTACCTTGTTTCCTTATTGGGTAGTACCCCATTTCATTTGATTAAAAACTGAATGTTTAATCCACAAGCATGTTACAAACAGCATTCAAAGACAGCAGTCTGATGTTTCCCAAAACCATGTCCTTATGTTGCAGAATGCATTTGTGTGGGTTATTTAAAATGCTTACTAGGATCTCATGCAATGCAACAACATATTGCAAAAACAACATACACAGAGATACTAAAAAACATGGCACATGGAAACAGTTTTAAAGAGGAAATTATTTGAAAAACTTGTCATTTTGATAAAATGCACAGAAATAACTACACTTCAGAAATTAGCAAGCAATTTCTCCAGATCCGTCATTTTAGTTCTGTACATCTTGATTTTTCAGTGTTGGATCTCACAAACCTGACAATAAAATGAATAATGATAACAAACTTAAAGGGAGATTTTTAAATAAGCCATACGAATAAGCATGCTGTGATTGCAAGACTGACATTTGGACCGACTAGACCCAATCGCTTGTGTTACGCTGGACACGCCACTCTCACGTGGAAGAAGTTTAGATGGGAGATTCCCAAGCTACTGCCAACATGAGTTCAAGTCCACAACGTAACACCGACTAACTCTACAAGCAGGACAACCACGTTTGTGTCCTGACACAACACGGCTCAGTATCTGGGTGTTTCCTCCTGACTTTGAAGCTCTGCACCATGCTTCCTTGGACTGCGTTTGGCCCACGTGGTGGCTGCACCCCAGCCATACTCATGGCCTCAGCTTCCGAGCTGCTTTGCTGCTGGAAGCATTCAGGCGCTGTGATAAGTGGGAAGTCTGGCTTATAACTGGAGTGCAAACTGCATTGCTCTTCTGAAAATAACCTTACCATTAATATTTTAATCAGATGCCACAAAAATTGTATCATTTTGCCTACTTTTATGCTGCTTAATTTCAAATTAATTTTTTCTCCTTATATGATTCTGGTATTGAACAGGGTTTTGTAATGAAATTTAGTATTCATTATCAAAAATCAAGCTGTGACTGCAAAAACATCTCAGTCTTAATAACAGACAAAAAGCTTAGCACTACTGAATTTTACAGAAATTGCTATGCTCTTGCTATTTTATTCATAAAATGAGGAAGACAAAAGCCAAGGATGTCCTTGAATACTCAGCTGATTGGCGACAGAAAGCTAAATCAGTTGACACAAGAAAGCCACTGCAAGGTGAAGGGGCAAGCTCATTTTTCCATCTGTTTTTATTGAACACACCCTCTGTGAAATGCCATGGTCAAGGGCAGTTAAAAATTAATGTCATTCTAATCTTCTTTAAACACTTTAACTTGTTCGGTTAAACGTGTCAGACAGGAAACTATCCATAAACAAATCTGAGATGTTAAATTACTAAGATAGCTGTGATTTCCTTCTTTTGCAAAATCTCATTACTAGCTGCAATATTATTTCCACTCAAGGAAGTCACTCTACAACACCAAATATTTTCACATGCATTGAAACATGTAGACTACACAAGTCTGCGGATGTTTGCTTTGGCAAAGAATTTAACTTCCTCTGTTTCTCTGAATACAATGTAATCCTCCTCATTTATGTCTTCATTTGGGCGTGGGGGATGGGGGTGGAAACAACAAAACCCCCTCAAACACTTAAAAATCACATTTTAAAACCACCACAAACTGATTTGCTACTAAGATTAATTTCTCCTCTAGATAAGTTAAGCAAAAAAGGCAAAAACCACATCAAAATTTCGTTTCATGTTTGTGCTTATCTTAGAACAATACAATTAATAGAACAAATGAACATTAGTAAAAGCTTAAAATACATAGTAGGACCGCAGCTCATATTTCTTCTGACAACTTTGTCAAGGAGTTTGACGCAATCAATGTCATCTCCTTGAATCGCTGCCTTTGGGAAAGGCACTGGCCTAAGGATTTTATACCTCACCTTTTCTTCCTCAGTCTCACATCCAGGCTAGCTGATTGGTTGCTCTGCTTGCCTGTCCTTAAAAATCTGAGAGATGTTATGAGCCAACTGAAGATCTGCAAAATTTATTTTGCATCTTTGCCCAATTTTCTGCCAAAAGGATAGGTTGTAGCTTAAAATCTGTTAGGGCTAGGAAGTGGAAGGCAATCACACCAACGTTTGACCAGGAACAAGGAGAACCGTACCCTTTCTACTGCCACTAAGCAACATACCTCCCTGGAGCTTAAGTTTTCCTCTACACTTAGAATATTCTTGCCAAGTTGAATTTCTAGTGCTTAGCACTAAGTCCTAGGCGATCACCTCAGAAGTCTTCTCAATTTAGAGAAAAACATACCTGACCTATTTCTAGTGTTCAACTCCCTTATACCAGCCCTCTCCATGTGCAGGCACACAGAATGCCTGGGAAACCTGGTTTGGGTGGTAAGTCAAGTGATACTTTCCAATTCCGTTCCAATTTCATAGACCCATGGAATGGTTTGGGTTAGAAGGGACCTTTAAAGATCATCTAGTCTATTCCATCCTTTCGCACTGTCCCCTGCAAACTTCCACCCAAGTCTAGTTCCTTCCAGCACTTCGGAAGGGCAGCCAGAAGCCCCGACTTCCGCAATCTTCGGAAACCAAGAAGAGGGCGGAATAGCAAAGCGTTCCCACAGCGCCAATTAGATGTGTTACTAGGGGCTGTGGCGTAACACGGCCCTACATCAAGCTAGTCCCCACAACTATGAGATTTTTATCATCCAAGATTACAAACAGACTGTGCTCTGAAGATTTGTTACAGAAACCCACGATGGCACTCCGCTTGCTATCCACGCCTGGAAGCGTCAGGGGACACAGAGCTGAGCAGGACTCAGGGGTTGCCTGTTGAGCTTCAGCGTTCTGATTAAGATGAGCACACTGCGAACAAACGAGGTGCTATTTCTCCCAGTGACCTGCACCATCCATCCTCTAAAGAGGTGAAAACTGAAGCGGTGTGCAGTCAGAGGAACTGGATTTGCATTCCCCTCTCCCCACTTCTATTACTTTCGGGATATGACTATGAAACTCAAAAAAAATAGCATGAAGTAGCAGAGAACAGCTTTTACTGGATTAGAGTTGTGATGTTTTTCCTTGCTCATTTGGCTAAACAATGACCAGAATGGAATGCTATTAAGCCATTAAATTAAACCAAATTTACAAAGCACGCATTTACTTAGCTGATTTTTCTATTCTATAATTTTTTTACCTTTTTAATTTAGGATCTAAGAAAGGTGGAGTTACAAGCAAAATCTAAGAAGCGACATAAACCCAGGTTCTAAATTAAGCACGGTGTTAGGGTCATTTTTCATTGCGTACCGAACGCCAGTTCCTCAGAAGCCTCGCTGCTTAAAATTATCTGTCTATTAACTTCCCCTAAATACCTTGCCCAACAAAGTCTAATAATTACTTGACACATACTTTCTCTTTAATGAGAGTTAAAGCTTACGATGACATCAGCCTGTCCTATTTGTCTGTGACTTGCAAGCCAGATGAAGTTTACTTACTAAATGTTGCAACCCTGCCAAAATTCAGGGCTGCATAGAACAGTATGTTCGGGCCCTGATGTCTTGCCAGTTTTCAATGAAGTGCTTGACAGAGACCACATGTGGAGGTCAAGTGATACTATCATGATCTCACCAGATGGTAAGTTGTGGTATTATTCCCAAGGCAGGTAGTATAGTCTGTTCAAAAACAGTTGGCAGGTGATCCATGAACTCACAGCCAGAAGCAACTGGATTATTGCAAAAGATCAAGAACACTATTGATGTTCGCGAAAAGACTATTCCAAGAATTTTTCTTGCACGTAATTCGAGGACTCAACTCTCAAGATGTACATTTTCTTGCAAAAAAATAAAAGGATCTATTTTACTAACTGCTATCTTAAATCAGAAGCCCTCCTGTCAAACGAATCTTGTATTCTTGCATGATTATTGTGTGATGTAAATTAAATGGTAAAATAAAGACACTGCAAGCTCATATTGCTTGGGTTCTTGTACATATTAACGATCACCAGGTCATTCTGACTTTCATGTCAATTCAGAGGTTGTATCTACACAGGTAGGAGTGCAGGACTGAACTACTTCACAGAGAACAAGAAAGCAGACCATGGAGGAATCGTACAAAATTTTGCAGATTACATTCTCCCACCCCTCTACAGGAACAGCCTATCCAAGTCAAAGTGTGAAGCATTTAGCACTTCACACAGTCCAGCCTTCAGTTAAAGCAGGTAAGCAATTTTAATCACTACTGAACTCACATTGCTACTATTTCTAAAAATGCAATAAGGCCACACAGTGGACTCCTCTTATGAAGCAGCAGCTTTTTTCCCCAAGCTAAAGAAATAGTATTCTCCTTTCAGAAAAAGACATAATTTTAAAGCAGACTTTAAAATTTTAAGTTCTTCTGTTGCAAAACCTATTAATTGACCATGAACTTTATCTGAGTAAAGCCAGATTCTCAAAGGGTCAGTGCAAAAGCAGTCTTACTTCCCCTTGCAATTCTGAGAGGCTGCACCTTCTGGCTAACATCAAAACTGAAATTCTGAAATTCTGCATGAACATCCTAGTTTGTACTGGCCAAACTTCAGAAAAAAATATAATCAACTGCACTTAATCACTTTGTGACTGAGAAAGTTAAGAATCCTTTTAATTAATTCATCACAGGGACACCTTACTCTATTTAAAATTATGGGACAGAAGAGTTGGAAAATAAGTATATTAATAACAAATTACAAAAAAAAAAAGAGCAACACAAATACTCCTGGAAAATAAGTGGTTGCCTAAAAAAAAGTTGCCTCAAGTTATTATAATGCTTTCTGAAATTTTGTTTTTAAAATGGGACACATGCTGCTAGTAAGTAAATGTGCAGCAACACAAAGTTGAGCATTAGGAGCTCTAAAGAGGATGGGTGGCAATTTGGACTGAAACTATGGAATTTCTGTAGATGTACAAAGAAAATTCCGTGATATAATATTAAAATGTAACATACCCTTAACCAATAATCTGAAGATATTGAGAAAGTAGTCACTACAGTACATGTATCATCTAGCTGTAGCCTTTGGTAACTACTTTAAAAGAATTAACATGTTTGACTAAGTGTGCATATACCAGAATTAATTTTTAGAGCTGTTCTTCTCATAAAAAGAAGTACAAATTACTCCCTTTCACTAGCAGCTTTTTTGGAGCCTTCCTAAATTTGATGCTTTGCATGACAGCAAGATAAGCTTTCAGCCACCATTGCACTTTTCTCTCTTCTTCTCTTAATTTGGGCCTGCATCATTTATCCAAACTGGAGTATACCTGTTCAGCTAAATTAAGCATCCAGACTGCACAGCACACATTATCTGATGTTCTCTCAGTTGGTTTCATGTTTGCCATCTGAGCATTGTTTTGTCAGAGATGAAAAGAGCAAGTCTGGATACTTCCCATTCAGCTAACTGAATGTCAGTCATGTTTAAAGCTCTTTGGGAAAAATGATCAAAACACCTTCAAATCGGAAATTAATTGTTCTGTATTCTGATTTCTTAGTCATTTACCGCGGTGTAGGGCATTTTAAGGACCACAGACCTCTTTTACTACTCTCGTTTCTACTAATTGGTTCCAGTACATCTTGGTAATGGAATTTGCAATAGGATAGCACTAGCCAGGTTCAGCTCCAGTAGAAATATTAAATAGAAAAAACTTTTCAGGTTTATGACCAGTTACAAAGATGATTGTTTCTATAAAACTTAATGTATGTCATCACAGAATTTCATGTCTGTGAAGGGCAACCATTTGTACATGGCTTTTTCAACACAAGGCAATTAACTGGAAGTCATTAAGAAAAGTTCCACCCTCATACACTCTTCTTAAAGAAATACTGCCCAGTCCTTCCAGCAAAAGCAGACAGATCCACGAAAGCAGCACGCCATACGAGATCAATTTGACTTGCTATCTCCTGAAAGGTAGAAATACCATCATTTGCTAAACCAAATAATAGCCCCATCACTGCACAAGACAGAAGCATTCCAACAGTTCCTTCTTCAGAGGATTTGCAATCTGGAGAATACCTGGCACGCACCTGGATCTGACATTGATTTCAAACGGAATGGGATCAAGTCTTTCACGCAGCTTCTTATTTTGTCAGTGAAAGGCCCACGTCCAATAGAGTGCACTGGACATCACCCATACAGCTCGCGGCTACCTGTAATTTGACCTGCACACCTGCATCTCAGTATTTTGAGATTCAGCCCGGAGGGGCTGCAAATATGACCCTCAGAGTCCTGCAGGGCTCTTTGATACTGCAGTCACAGCACTAAGTTTTGACGTGTATACCAGGCAAGTTGCTTTAGGGTTCATGCTGGAAAATTCTTACTGCTTATGTGATTTACTGGCGAAACTTACGGCCTCATTCTGCAAGTGCAAAGTTTTGCACTTATGAGCACAAAACAAAGAGAGCGATGATTGGGAATAGCAATCAAAGACAGCTGTTTCTGTTTTTAACGAGAGACATGTTGCCTGTTTATCAAATTACCAGTGATAAGAAGACCTAGTGAAGTCATTGAGAATGCTGCCAATGACTTTCCTGAGTGGTATCAGATCATATGAGACAAATATTTAGGTATGAATCTCTTCAGTATTCTCCAAAAATAGCTGTACTGGGTTAGACCAAGGGTTCTGCTCAGGCTTCTGTATCAGACTGGGGCAGTCACCTAGAGGACAGCAGAAGAAAAAGGAAGGTATGTTCAATACTACCTTCTCCCTAATACTTTTGCAGCCACCCACCATCTTCATGTCAGGGACTTCCTGGTGTGGTTTATATATAAAAGTTTGCAACAGATCTGTCATCCAGCATTTGTTCAGTCTCCTCTTGAGCCCATGTAAACTTTTAGTGCCCACATTAACCCTTGGCAAGGAGTTCCACAGATTTACTGCTTGCATGAAGAACCACCCTCTTTGGTTTTGCCTGGTTTGCCTGTTTCCTACCAGCTTGAAATGCTCTTGTAATGGCTGACTGAACGGTCAAATCCCTATCCGTAGTCTTCACGCCACTTTTTCAAGATGAGGAATCGTGGTTTACTTAAGTTGTACAGTTGTCCCTGTATTAAGCTACTGCACACCTTCGATCACCCTTGATGCCCTCCCATGAGTCTCTTCCCATTCTGTAATACCCTGCTGAAACAAGGGGAACACTGTTGTAGTATTTAAGATGGCGTAATAAAGCTCACAATACAGTGGTGTAATAAAGTTCTCTTTTTACCCTCTTTTCCTCGGCTAAAATGCTCTGCATCCGATTTGCTTTTTTGATTGCTGTTGAGTTTTGAGCTGACTTTTTTCAAAGAAATATGTCTTACGATCCTAAGGTCTTCCTAACTGGTTACTGCCAGCTGAGAGACTGATATTTTACAAGGTATTAGGGAAAATTCAGAGTGGTCTTTTCTCATGTATATCACTTCACACTTACCTACACAGAATTTTACTTGCCTTCACCTGCAAGTGCTGCCAGCACTCAATCTCATAAGGTCTTTCAACAGTTGTTTTTCATACTCAGCCTTGTCCTTACTATCTGGATAACTCAAGTACCAGCAATAAACTTTGTCACTTCACTGTTTTTTCCCAGGTCGCTTCTTAATATATGATGAACATGGATCCTCCAATACTCCAAAGCTGCTGCAACATTCCAACACTAGATGAGTGGATCATTTACTCCTAACCTGCGATTCCTCTTTTCTTTACCGTCAGTTATTTAAGAGTAAGATGACCTTCCTCCTTATGGAATGGAGACTTGGTTTCCTTAAGAAATCCCTGGTGAGGGAACTCAGTAGAAGCTTTGTGGAAACCTAGACAGACTGTATCAACCAGATCACACACATCCATCTGTTTGCTGAATGCGTCAAGAGCACTCGAAGGTAGTTGTAAGGCAGGGTTTCTGTTTTACTGAAGCTACATTTACCCTATTCATTATCTTCAGAGATTACAACTAGTTAAATTCTCTATTATATTTCTAGTAATTTTTCCAGTACATAAGGCACATTAGGAGGCTTATAGGATTCTCGATTTCCCTTATACTTTGCAACACCAACTCTACTTCCACCTTTTTTCTCTGAATTTCTTTATGAAAACCCAAAATGTGGCATTGGTAGCATTTGGCAATACTATTCAGTAATATTTTCTCTATTTTTTGCTCCACACAGTAGAAAGACTTAATACAGATACGGTTATTTTATACAGTCTTTTTGATTTCAGATAGCACTGCAGTCTCCGGTGCACCATCTTGAGAATACTGTGCACAGCTGCTGCTCAGACAAAGGAACTAGAGCGCACTCCGTAGACAAAGGAACTGAAGTGCATACCTTACCTACGTTACTGGACAAGTTTGATGTTCATTATCTGCCTATGTGGGCAACCTTAACCTGTGAAAAATGTAAAACACAGTCGAACTGTTTTACCATCTTAGGAGAATAGTAGGCAATTCTCTGGCCAAAAAGTAAGGCAGTGTTTATGTCAGTGTGGCAAAACAAATGATTTTTATATGTCTTTATGAGCAAAGAGAAAAAAACCCTTCATACCATAAACGCTCAACATCTATAGAAATGCATAAATGAAATAAATAAGCTTCTAAATCAAATTTCAGACAGAACAACTGGAATAAAAGGCCCAAAGAGAGATGGATACTAAAAGCCTAATGGAAATTTTCATAACTACCATGCAGTATTTACAGCCTAGTACATGCAAAATAAGCGACTGCTACACAAATTTGATGTGAAATACAGAGAAATAGATACACTCTCCATTTTTAATGGGTTTATCTATTAATATCTATCTGTATTAACACACAGACATAGACTCAGCTACTTTTTGACCTTATGAAAATACTGCCTCATCCTAATTGTGTAAGAAGTCCCCAGCCTCTTAATCTGGCATCTTACAGCAGTACGGTGTGCACTCCAGCACCTAATATCCAAACTCTAATTATAAAGACATCTCATACATTCTTGACTATCTGTTGACTTCTTAAAAAAAAATGAAAAATTCTTTTCTTTAAGCTTACATAACTTTGGCACCTGAACAGTATTCTGGAGAAAGAGCATCTTTAATAAAGATGCAATATCCCTGCCCTCATCAGAAAAATGCTGTCATGAGATATCACACATTGCCTGAGAATTCTAACAAGTCTGCCACCAAAACTGGAGAAGATCATAGCTAACACTCATGATATCCTCGGTTAACGAACAAAGACAAAGAAAGTTTTAAAAATAACATGCACCATTCACATTTCAGGCCTTCTTCATGCACAAAAAGAAAATCAAACCAGGCTAAACTAAAAGGCTTTACAAACCCAGTCATTAAACTCCTTTTAATCAACATTTAAAAAAAAAAAAAAAAAAGTCAAGTGTTATCCCTCCTCCTCTGGAACAAACCCTGCTTTGATATCCTCAGGGAAACTTATAAAAACCTGAGAGGTGACCTAGAAGATGCAGTATTTTGTAAAAGTAAAAGACACATTTTGAAAAACAGTTTTTTCCTACAGCAGAAACTGATTCATTGCATCCTTCCTCAGAATGTGAAAAAAAGTATCTGTTATTCTCAAAGGAGACTTCTGGATGCTCCACAGAAAAAAACAAAGCAAAATAAAAATACATTCACAGAGTACTTATGGGAGAAAGGAAATGTGTCATAAGAGAAAGGTTGAGAAGACCTCACCCAGAAGACCTCGGAGTCAAAAGAAACCTCCCTTCCTCTCTGAAAGATGATAAAAAAAACATGCACTCGTATCTTGTTGACTTCTAGTAGACGTTTCTGGCTTAGGTGTAACCTATGCAAGAGAGATAACTAATCTGAGTCCATTCACCCTTTTGCTGAATTCTGGGCTCCTTGTTAAAACAGAATACAACTGTCAGATGATCTCCACCATGAACTGTTCATTACCTTTCACCTCGTAAAGAAGTACAGAAAAAAGTATAAGGTAAAAGGGAAGAAAATACCTACAGCATAAGGCTATTCTGCTGCAGTATGAAAAACAAACAACCCCTCCCTCAAGTACAACTACAATAATTTCTACAAAAGTAGGATCAACCAACTAGGTAAATCTAAAACAATTTGAAACTTTTCCTCCTGGGACACAGGACTCTGATCGGAGTGGAATTTTCACAATAACAAATTACAGTACATGCACAAAGGAAGAGGTACAAGACAGTAAGCTGGTAAGAGTACGGTGCTTATAGACGTGATCACAGCAGATGTTAATCAAGCGGGTTTTAGACACCTGCCTAAGATAAATCTCAGTTCTGTAGGTAACCATGGCGGATGTTCTCATCCAGTTGTGATTCTTCTGTCCCTCAACTTCCCTACAACTGCAGTGCCTGTTGGTATCATGCCTCTCCCATAAAATGACGCTTCTGGTAGTCCAAGGAAATTTGTGAGGAAGAAAGGCTGTTGTCCACACAAACACAGGTTCTTTCTAAGCGCTCAGCTGTTTCTCAGAAGGAAAGCCAACTGCAGGAGTATTATTATTTGAAATACCAGATTTATCCGAAATCCCCAGGGACAAAGCAGATTAAAGAAACTTTAACTGACAGGGCACACAGATGGAAAGCTCTGCTGATGGTATCCTTACTGACACAGCTGTACAGACTAGGAACATACCTTACTCTACACTGTTCTACAGGATCTGGATTCATTGCTTTAGGGCTTAATTTGCAGCCACAGGGAAATATGTCATTTTGAAAACCTGAGGAGAACAGCACTAATAGTGTGATTTCATACCAATCAAGATTATCCTTGCAGTCAGCTAACCACCAGTCTGTGGCATTAGATTGTGAAGAAGTAAGGTGGAAGAGTGGTAATCACTTCATGCAAACATGCAAGATACCTGTGCAAAAAACCCCGCTGCACTGGGGGGAGATCAGTGGAAGAAATGCTTGTTTGCTCAGATTTTTATATTAACAATCTCAATTTAAACTCCTTTTGCAACAGAAGGTGGCATAGTGAAAAATAACATGATATTAAAATCACAGTGGCCAGATAATGAGTTGCTGAGCAACCAGACGCAGCTTCTGACATCTTAAAAGTTCAGAAAACATCAAGCTACAAACTCAGCTTCCTAATTATGGACAGCTGAGCTAACCATTTCTAAAAATCTTGGCCACTGTTTTAAAATACATTTTACTTCTACGGAAGATAATGAGTCACATTTCCAAGTGGCTTCCAAGTCCATGCCTGTACCATATACACATACGCATGGGAAATTTGAGAAGTGCAAATTCAGGGACTGATTCTGGAAATTTGGGTGAGTCTATGGTTTCATAATGCTTTGAAAAAATTTAAGATGTTAATTATTATTTCAATATAATTTTATTCATACATTTCCTTCACTGCCTGTCCTTTATTTTTACTACTTGAAAATTATTCTGTGGTTCTTGCTGGCAGAATGATTTCCAGGCATGCTTTCACTATCCGCTGTGCTCATTTGCAATGTCATTTAACATATTTCAGGGTTGCCTGCAGATGGGCACAAATTCAATGGCTTTCAGCAGGACATTTCACTAGAGTATTTCCTCCTTTTGACACACTCTTAATATGCTCAATCAACCAGAGGGGACCTAAGCTTTCAATCACTGGTGTATTCTGTTTACATTGGTTTATGTATAAAGGACAGTGAATAGTACTGTGACACAAATTCTGCTGTGAGAAAGGCTTCCCTACCAAAGGCATGAAAATGCTACTAAATGGCTAGGATGCCTAACCCAGTGTCCTGCCAGCTCCACGGCACTCCAGTCAACGACTGCCAGCAGAATCGTAACTCTTTCAAGTGCAATATGCACTGGAACAGGGGAACATACCTCGCAGGAAGCTGCTATCTCCAACAGGAGTACAGGAACACTTGAAAAGGGGAAAAAAAGAAGAAAAACCCTGTGTGGTGGTCAGTATTAGAAATCATCAACTAAGATGGCAAAAAATAACATTTCCGCTGCACTTCCACATTTGTCATCTCCTTCCATTTAATAAGACATACAGCAAATACAGGAAGTATCTTAACCTATATAAACAAGAAATTTCGCAAATTTTTACTGTGAGTACCTTATTTTCTGCAGGAAAGATATGAAAGGCTCATTTACATTTGTTCATGTTAAAATGATTCCCTTAAAGCTGAACTTCTCATTTAGGCATAAAATTGGTCAAAAATAAACTGGAGGTAGGGAGAAAGAAACCTGCCAGCAATGATCTGATTAAGGCTGAGACTCTCTTTGGCTGCAATATTCCTTTTTATTCATGCGAGTAAGCCTCTTCAGTGAATAAGGTATTCTTGGTAAGGAAACATCAGCCTTGATAAAACACTGGGGGCAAGCAGTCTGCTCTAAAGGTATGGCCTTGACCAAGAATGGGGAGTCACCAACTGTCCTCAACAACCCAAGTTTGAGGTCTAAAGGGAGAAGAGGAACGTAAGAAGCAGGGCAAAACCCACAGTATGTCGCATACGTTAGTCCACAGCAACCTCCAGGAAACTATATAAACATGGAAATAAACCTGAAAATTGTGTTGGTTTATAATGGAACCTTTTGAAAGTGTGAGGCCAGTTCCTCACCTGCACTAAAAGCAATGATGCAGTTTTTATTTAAACCCACTGTCTTGCCATATGACAACTAAGATTAAAATCTATGAAACAAATGTGAGAATATTGTATCTGTTACATCACCCTATTCCTCTATTAATACAGGAATTTGACTGGCTAGTAACAAATCCCAGATGCCTCCTGTTACACCTACATATTATATGAAAGTGCTTCTGTTCTGAAAATCGCTGCAGCTGAAGTAGCACATGGCTCCTTTATCAGTCTACAAATTGCATTTCTGGCTTCTAGAGTTAACATCAGAGCTATTATACAGATGAAGGCACTGAAGAGCCCTCTTCTAATTCTGACATTGCCTCCAAAAAGCCTCATGATTTTATTCTGAATAAACCACTCCATTTCACAGAAAAGGCTCTTACAGAAAGTCCCTGAGGCCTTCTTTATCATCCCCCCTCACTACAATTTTCAGTTTTTGCTCACCCCCTACAGTGTTCTGCTCTACTCTCTGGATGGCGCGGGCTCCGTGTTGCAACTTAAGAGAGGAGGGGACCTCCTTACTTCTTAAAGCATCTAACCTTCTAGATTTCGTCGTGGAAATGTTACCATACCCTGGTCTTTTGAAGACTATTTTTTTTCAGGTGACTTCTCATTATTCTAAATAGCATCACTTGGAAGATGTTTAAAAAAACAGGGGGGAAGTCTCCAGGGAAGAAATCTGTAGACTCCTTTCTTTGACTCTGCATTCTTTTGCAAACTACTCAGTGCATGCTCAGCACACTCTGAAGCACTGCTCAATTGTGCTCTGAAGAGAAATGGGTATTTTCTAGAGGAGATTTAAAACAGTTACAGAGGGAACACTACCTTTAAATAGACATGGAAAACTAATGATGCTGCACTAAAAAGTAATTAAAGTTACTGCAGGGGCCTTACCCTCAAGGAGGTAAATTACTGTAAGCCCCACAGAAACAAAAGCTGCAATATAGTAAAATTATATTGCAGTAATCTACCTATCCAGAAGAGCGAGTGGAGAAAATCTAAATCTAAAGCATAAATTAAAACACCCTTCATACACATGGAAATTTCTGATTGCAACCACCAAGCAGGGAGATGAGATATATATTCCTAAAGGATCATCTGTGCTGTAAAGAGAATTGAATGCTCTGGAGTTTAACAATGGGTTAAAAATAACAGGCTTATTGCATTCGAAAGTCAAATTACAGGTATTCATAACAGCTACAGTATTCGCCTTTCTACACAACTTTATGGAACCAGACAGCTAAAAAAGAAAAAAAAACCTTCTGAGAGTTCAGAATACCACTTTTTTCATTTTCTATTAATGTGCTAGCTTCACTGGAAATAAACATGTTCCCCTTTTGCAGGATCTTCCTGTTAGTAACAGTTGCACATAAATAAAGTTTTCTAAACAAACATCTTATCTTTTTATGGAAGGAAGTCCTTTAATACGGAATTGACGTCCTTCCCTGAAAAAAAAGATCAGTGCTAATTCTTTCCCATAAACTAAAGAAATAAACTTACACCCTGAGATTTTTTACTCTATTTTCACAGCAAACTGGATAGTCTGCACGTAGATAAAATAGAACTGTTTGGGTTTTCTTATAAACAAAATCTCTGTTGCTACCTTGCCACATAATACTGAATAATTAATCTCTTCCCTTGGTTTTTGATTGCTTCACGGAACTTGTGCTCCATTTCAACTGTAATCCACACATTCTTGTTCAAACTACAGGGCAGCCTGTGAGCAACTTTCAGCCTGGGAGCTTCAGAAACACACCATAACTGTTTAATATTTTGACCTATGCCACCATTTTCAGAAAGATGTCCTTTACCAACAAACACAGTCAAACAGACTCTAGCAACTGTGCTCATAATCTACTGTGCTCTTCATTGGCTTTGTTAGCTACACAAGACATTTCTATTGCCCAAAATTAACTTCATCATGGAAAATCCTCTGACGCAACCTTCATCTGTTTCCTTTCTTCAAAATAGCTTTTCCTTTAGACTAAGAAAATTTGAAGTTGACACTGTACTGTATGCTTCTTGCAATAAAGAAATACTTTTCTCCCAATGGCTTCAGAAAGTCAGTACTTTAATCTATTTGCAACAACATTGAAAACAGAAATGTTAACATAGTTAAAGAGAGTTTAGTTTTTCAGTGGTTTTGTGCAACAGAATTTAAAATCTCCATGCCACACTGCAAGGAGACAAGCATAAGAGAATGGAAGAATAATATGGTCCATGATTACCATACTTTTATAAACTTAAGAGTTATAATGCCGTGGTATTTTTGTACAAAAAGATCTATTTATCTTGAACACATTAAATGTTTAACTCTGGGGGACACAAGAAGCTGCATCAAAATATTTACAATAGGAATTTCAAAAGGAAATTTTAAAAAAGAAAGTGCACCAAATTTTGCAAGAAAACATTGTTTCTCTTCAGCTGTGTCTATAATAAATGAGTGCTATTTCAAAGGCACATATTCCAATTTTGAAAAATGAAACACCGCTATGTTCCAGCAATCACACTTTTAGACATCCTAAGAATGGGAAAATAAGGTTCCACAATCCTTTACCAAGAGTGTGCATCAACTTTGCTTACACAATGCTTCACTGGAGAAGGCACTTAACGTATGTCTTAATGCAGATAAATAAAAGAGGGACAGGGAGTGAGACTGAGCACTGGACGACTCCTCCTCCATTATACTGAACTCAGAGATTCCTTCCTGACTCCATTTTGCACTAACACAGTTCGCTTTCCAAAGATCAGTCTGCTGTAGAGGTGACAAGCCCTAAGCAGACAGAGTCGGTCCACATTGCACAACCTTGAACGTATTGGTTCCTTGCATTCGTATTTGGCATCCATGTATATAGCTTTACACACTGACTTTTACAGTTTACATTTAGAACATAACACTTTTTGTTGATGGCGGAACCTGAAGTCTTAACATGCTTGCGCATGTTTAGTAACATACGTACCTGAATGTCACTATAAAAACAAGAACAACTTCCTTTTCCCTTAACTCTATTCTTTTCAAAGGGTTAGGTCCTCAGAAAGCTTTCCCTCCCATTTCTGTTTAATTCTCGATAACTGTATTGTGGAACGGTGACCTTTTTTAAAAGCAAAAACAGAGCCCTGCTTTAAAAGGTCACGTGGCAGGACTCGGAAAGCAGAGCAGATCTTCTGGTGTCCCACGGCAGTGCTGGAGACGGGGATGTAGGCGACAGCCTGACAAGTGTCTGGGCAAAACAGCACGCTGAAGGTTTTTGTCAGTCATGAGAACTGCCACCCATTTTCCAGGCCTGCCGTGGCCAATAAGGATACCTAATTACCCCGCACAATTTCCAGCTCTTCTGCCTTCCTTTTTCTTCACCCTCCTCCCCTTAGCATAGTGCTTCACAAAACTTTTCTGATTTAGAAAGACTGACATGGGAGAAAGCCTGGGGCAGTCTCAAGAAAGGTCAGTGAATATGTACAAAACTCCAAGACTTCTCATAATTTTATTTTGTAAGATCAAGAGGTTTGGTGAGCTGTAGTTAATGGCTAACCAAAATATCTGTGAATGACTCGAGCTCCCATGAAGGAACTGATGGTAGCCAGCACAAGAGGCGAAGCAGCCCGCTCTGTGGTGTCACCGTTACCTGTGCTGCTGTCTTGTCTTGTCCACTCGTCTCCGCGTTCTGCAACGCAGGCATCACAACCGGGGGAGGAGGTGCTCTGCGTTTCTTCACTTCTGGGTTTGCTGTCATTCCTGAGATGTTACCAAGGGACAGTGATGGACCCAGGCTACTGGAACGAGAATTCACCGAAGGGGAATTTGGTGCTGTGGAAAAACCCTGTAAATGGATTAACATCTTGGATTAACATCACTTTTTAAAAACAATGGGAAAGAAAGAATTAAAACAAGACACATCTGGTTACCACTTAAACAATGATATGAATAATCAGGTACGTTCCTCTGCCAAAGTTGCTGAATTGCAAACTGTAACTTTTGGAAACTTCTAAAGGTCAACTGGAACAAAGCTTCCAGGCAGTATTAGTAAGTCAGGAGGCACGACGAGCACCTAATGCAGTTTAACAGTAGCGCTGATGGGAACACTACTACTGCTTGCTATTTAAACTATAAGCTTCATCGAGACACATAATTACAGTTATCTAAATGCATCTGCAGTTGTATTTAAATTACAAGTAACACATGTTTCTGAAAGCAAGAGTTACTCTTAAATGAGAACACTGTATTAACCATATGCTGTCTGTCTCAGGCTTGTCTATTTTATTATCAATCTGCCTGGTTTACCTGAGTCTTCTCTGCACATTTACGTAAGAGAAACTCTGCTACCATCAAACTATTTCCAACTTACATGCACAATCAAGCACAATCATTTACAAGCTACTGAAAACAACCATTTAACCTAGTCAAAAGAAGTCCTACTGACAGGCACCACTCTGGATTTTAACCGGCCCAGATGAAAGGAGAAGCAGAAACTATTTCAATAATTCCTTAATATCAAAAATAACTTTAGTTCTCATTGAAAACTTAATAAAATCAATAGAAAAAGTTTCACTGAGTTCAGATCAAGGCCTTAATACATTTTTATATTAATATACAAACAGAAATATATGCAGTCATATAGCAGTAAATCTACAAATAGGAAAGACTAGGAACATGACTGCTTGAAAATATCCATTTTTAACTTAGTTTTGACACTTAAATTCAACATTATTACTTTCTTTAATCTGCTAATAAAGACCTTGCAAAAACTTCTCCCACAAAACCTGTGAGTTACTTTTTGCTATTTTTAATTAAAAGAAGCTTCCATTTTAAATTGAAGATCTTACTTTTTAAATAAGTTATGAGATGGTCGCTTCTTAGAAATGGCTTCTGTGAAATCACAGAATGGTTTGGGTTGGAAGGGACCTTAAAGATCATCTAGTTCCAAACTCCCCTGCCATCGGCAGGGACACCTTCCAGTAGACCCAGTTGCTCAAAGCCCCATCCAACCTGGCCTTGAACACTTCCAGGGATGGGGCATCCACAACCTCTCTGGGAAACCTGTTCCAGCGCCTCACCACCCTCACAGTGAAGAACTTCTTCCTGACATCCAATCTAAATCTACCCTCTTTCAGTTTAAAAATGTTACCCCTTGTCCTACCACTGCAAGCCCTTGTAAAAAGTCCTTCTCCAGCTTTCCTGTAGGCCCCTTTAGGTACTGGAAGGCTGCTGTAAGGTCTCCCCGGAGCCTTCTCTTCTCCAGGCTGAACAACCCCAACTCTCTCAGCCTGTCTTCATAGGAGAGGTGCTCCAGCCCTCTGACCATTTTCGTGGCCCTCCTCTGGACTTGCCTCAACAGTTCCATGTCCTTATTTTGGGCCCCCAGAGCTGAATGCAGTACTCCAGGTGGGGTCTCACCAGAGTGGAGCAGAGGGGCAGAATCCCCTCCCTCGACCTGCTGGTCATGCTGCTTTGGATGCAACCCAGGATACGGTTGGCTTTCTAGGCTGTGAGTGCACATTGCCAGGTCATGCTGAGCTTCTTGTCAACCAACAACCCCAAGTCCTTCTCCACAGGGCTGCTCTCAATCCATTCTCTGCCCAGCCTGTATTTGTGCTTGGGAGTGCCCCAACCCATGTGCAGAACCTTGCACTCGGCTTTGTTGAACTTCATGAGGAACGCAGGAACCCACCTCTCCAGCCTGCCAAGGTCCCTCAGGATGGCATCCCTTCCCTCCAGCGTGTCAACCGCACCACACAGCTTGGCCAACTTGCTGTCGACCAACTTGCTGAGGGTGCACTCGTTGGTATCACCAGTGATACCAGTTCTGGAAGTAGAGGCTGATGACCATGGTTGATAATGCTGTTCTTATCAGAACAGAACATGCTACTGCACTTGCAAAGCTCACCCATCAAGGACATAAAGCTCTTAGGTGGAATTTTGTCCAAAACCACAGAACACATACTGCCAGGAAACTAAAGGCCACCACAAATCCCATCACTTTCCAAATAAAAGAGGTAGTTCTTTGAACCTAAGTTCTCCAATCTGGAAACTGGTGGAAGATGCTTTGCCTCAATTGTATGGCTGCCTCATCATTGTGGTGGACGTCTGGATTGTCATAAGGGTGTAACTTGCAGTGAATCTGACTTGTGACATGGCATGGTAATTCCTCTCCACAAGTGCCAAGTGCAGTCTTAGGTAAAAATTAACAATATGGGGCAGCAAGCTCAAAAAGACAATGAATTTGATTTTAGGACCGTTGAGAAGCACTGATGAAGCATAAAGAGCTAAAAAATACAGCAATGCAAAAAGATGTGTGTAATACAGGTTCCTGACTGCCTGGTAAAGCTCAATGTTCTATAGGTTCCTGTGAAAGCAACTGAAAATGCTAAATACAGACAGCAAACTGATTTGTCTTGTCCTGCATTTACTACACGTGATAACTATGTGATAACCAACACTTAAAAATATGAGCTGGACGCTTTTGTTATCTTTTATGTTGCACACTGCGCAGCAGACGTCATCTTGGAGTAGCATATTTAACACAAACAGGGTTTTACTGAAGGATTAAAGCAGTATTTGCTACATCTTTTTCATCACCAATTTCTCTGAACTGAATAGCATCAATAGCTTCTTCGCTTTTCTAGCAATGAAGGAAAAAGCTTGTGGAAAAAGTGGAAGGTGGGGTTTAAAAAAGTAGGTCTAATCTTATAAAGAAATATACTCTTTTCTTGGCCCTATATCTTGGGCAGTGGAACCAATAATGATCTCATCTGTAACCTACAAGTTTTAAGTCATTCTTAGTGCATATTGTACCTGGTTCTATCAAATAAAGTTTGTTTACTCCTAAAGAAATTACAGAGTTCCAGGGTGAAATATAGTCTCCTCTTTTCACACACCTACAAAATCACTGAAGAAAATAATTTTACAGTGTACTCTACAGGTATGCTTTTGTGACTGTTTTAATTCTTTGATTCTCCTTGCTGGATAAAAAGGTTGAGAAATTTTGTTAAGAGATTTAAAGATGTACACAAATAATAAAGAACTCCTAAGACTTCCCTCCTAGCATTACATATACAGAGTATCAGTAAGAAGATAGGATGTATCCAGTTTCAAATTAATATCCTATTGGATTCTATGTCAAGGTCTTGTGGCTGAAGAGCTATGAGAATCCTCTTCCAGGCAACAGATCACTATGAATGAATACAGTGATGAACAACTGAACATTTTAAAGCTGGTTGTTTTTTCTTTTAAAGCTTGCATATCCTAACAGAAGATACAGGGAAAAAATTTAATACTTATATGACACTATAAATAGTTTACAATAAAAAGACTTCAATGAAATTAAAAATAAAAACCTTGGAAATGCAGCTACATTTTCTTTTCCAAGTCCAACCTTTATATTAAGCCCATTATTTAGTCAGTGAGCATTTCAAGAATGCTCATGTTAAGACTCTTCCCCTAAAATAAAAACTTGCTACAGCTTCCAGGAGAATGGAATGAGGACAACCTCAAAGCAGTTTTGAAAGCCCAATCATTCAGCAAGGAGATGTTTGTCTAACTGGAGGCAGACCTTCAAGCTCTCCCATGTGTGCAGTCATGTTCAGTAGCTTTAAGAGAAGAAAAAAAACGTTGGACACAAACCACTGACACAAGTGTTTTTGGCATGGCTCTTCTTCTGTTGTAAACCTAATCTAGAGAGACAACGCCTTACCCAGCTTTTATGTTTTATGTTGTGCTAGATGCAGTGCAGCTTCTTTCCAAATCACTGGATTTTGGAGGTTTGGTTTTCAGGCAGGTTAGCAAGGCAACTATTAAAAGCACAGAGCATTAATTAAGCAAACTTGTAGGGACCTGATACACACATACCACTTACTCAAACCATCTCTCATGTCTTGTTGTTTTAATTGGTTATCAATGGATCGATTTCAGTGGAATTACTCAAATTACAGCAGTGTAAGTAAGAGGAAAGCCAAGTTCAAGTACTGCAGCCAATGTAGCTGGCTAAAAAGTCAGCCCTTACCCTCTGTTTCATTTGCAAATAGGTTAGCATCAATGTTCTGCTCAGAATCAAAATCAATTCCTACAATCCGCTTTAACTGCTTTGCAAAAAAAAAAAAAGGAAAAAAAAGAAAAATAATGTCAGAAAAAGAAAATTCATGGCAATGAATTATATAAAGAGCTTTTAAAAATGTCTCCCAACTTGTAAAATCATAGTCTTTGGTAGACTTAGAGCACTTTGATAGCAGTTCAAACAACAAGTAATGCAAACTAGCAAGAAAAAAGAAATAGTTTCCTCTTCTTTTTTTTTCCCCTCAGTTAATGCAAAGCAAACCCAGCAAAAACACAGACACACCAGCATAGGTCAGCAGTCAAGTTAGACTCTGGTCGAGCAAGGGTCTTGAACATGTACTGAACCACAACCATGGACTAAAGTCCATTTCAGTTCCATGTTGGAAGGAGGCAAGAAACAGCTGCAGTGCCTACATACGGTGCCATCAGGTTTCACGGATCCATTGTTTCATGTACTTGCCAGCTAGTTTCTTCCCTCTCATCAAACTTCTGAAATCTAAAGAAATTCCTTTTTTTCTAACGTACAAGATGCTTTCTTGGGGGTTAAGCAGTTTCATTTTAGGATTTCTTCCTACCAGTTCTTCTAGTTAAAACCTAGCTTTCAAAGACTTTTTGGGAGGGCAAAGAGGAGCTGTTAAAAAAACAGGAGTATGAACGCTCAGAGTAACCTGGTGACTTAGGCATACCAGTCCCATTTTCAAAGACATTGAAAAGTCAACTTTCTACAAGACTACCAAAGTCCATCGCCTGCTGAACTCAACACAAGCTAGATTAAGAGCCTAAAGCAGAGGCCAGTCTGTGTTCCAAGGTCGTCAACCTAGAATACAATCATAAGACGTCTTTTGCAAACTACTCACTTTTCAAGAATCAACAGGAGCTCTGACATCTTACAGATACTTCTGAAAATTTTCACGTTAATATTAATAATGTAAGATTAATCTATTAAAAATATAACTGTACTGCTGTGAGAATTTAATTTTACAAAATAGATGTGTATAAAAATGGAAGTCAGCTTATGTTTGTTTTCAGACGATATCCCTCATATGTAACTCTCTTACCCAAAGCCCTGTTATTAGCATTTCCTTGATTTCCTGATGACACTAAGTGGCATTTAAAGGTCAGCAAGGAAGAGACTGCAGCTCGCCTGTGAGAGTGATTTGACTTCCCGTTCCCTGTCCACACCGGTCAATAAAAATTTTTCAAAATGTCAAGTTCTTTTCTTGTGAGGTTGCTACAGCCAGGCCTTTCTTCCGCAGCTCTTTGCCAAAACTCACATATTTTAGCTCCCAGTCTTGTTATGCAATTTCCTTCTGAGAAGTTTTTAAATCAAAAGTAATCAATTGAGCTGTTTTTAAGCACTCAAAGTACCAGATGTATCAGCAAAAAATAAAGATTTTCATTTTTTTCCAAAATAGAGACAAAAAATAAGAATAAATGTATTAGAAAGAAAATAATTTTTTTTTTTTTTGCAAGCATACCATGGGTAAATACAAAAGGTAAGATTTAGAGCAGGCAGACAAATCCATCTACTTAGCGACAAGAAGAATATTTATGCTTATTAGACATTTAAACTCCATTAATGCAAACTTTTATTGATTTGCTGAATGACACCACAACTGATTACAACTGGCCATTTAAAATGCCAGACAGGTTATTTCAGACCTACTGCACAAACTGAAGTCAGAGGCTGCTTTCCTTGACATGATAGTGAAATTCTTTATACTAGCACTAAATCTGACAACACTGAAACTGAATTAATCCAAGCTCCTGCTTCAAAACCAAAGCATATTACTTCAGTCATGAGATTGCTTGGAGACAGTTTAAAAAAACAACAACATTGTGACTACTCAGATTTTCCTTTCTAACCGGCCACACTGAATACAGTTTGGTTTTTGTACTCCCTGAAGCACTTGTGATTCTGGTACTTGCATACAGTCTGCAGTCAGAAAGGAAAAAAGTTACCCTTTTCCTGCTTTGACCTAAAAAAAAATAAATGCATTTTTATGCAATTTAATTTATGTTGCTTTATCATCTCATTGCATTTTGCTACTGGTAGGAAATGATCTGGTCACCCATCACAATATTAAAAGAGAAGGAACTATTTCATTGCCACAACAGTAACTCATACAGGCAGCACCATGTTAATTTTCTATGTCCTGTGAGGAGGCTTTCAAGGTTTTACTGTAAAAGTTTTGAGTTATGCTTTGAAGTCTGTACAGTGCTGTCTTATGCTTGTATAAGTTTATTATAGTATCTAGCTAGCAATTCCAGATCTTGCTGTCAGGGCCTGTTTGGTGGACACCAGAACTTACACAGCCAGAATTAGGAATGCCCGAGAATGTCCCCTCTCCTGTGCCCCTGCCAGTCCTCCCTCACAGCGGCCGACCACATTCCTCTCGTTTTAGTACAAAGTTTGTTGATCAGAACTCCTAGCAGTGCCAGGTAGGTCACCTCCCTTTACAAAGTCAACCACTTGCGTCTCCCAGCACTGGAGTAGCGTGACCCAATCTGTCACTGCAGAGGTTACGAAACCTTCCTATGACACAGGTCCACATCATCCGCAATTATGCTGTTCTATTGCTTAACTATCCTTAGCATTAACATTTTTTCCCTTGTACCTTAACTATAATTTCCCTTCCTAGAAGTTTATCTGATTACTTCTTGTCCTCGCTTGGGTAAGGTCATGTGAAGTAAAGCACCTTTACAGCTAGGAGCACAACCCTGGTGTCCAGCTTCAACTGATTTATGGTCGCTTTGCACCTCCTGTGATGTCCAACCCCTTTTCCAGTAGAAAAGCTGAAGAACAACTAGAGGGAACTAGAACAGTGGAAGCCTCCAGGAGAAAAGCTTTCCAGAACAGACCGCCGGTCTTAGATTCACTGTTTGTGCATTTCTAAGCAGGGGACAAGTGTGGGTAATAACTCAAGCCCTGTGCACTACGCTGAGGACAAAGAGGGAGCCCAACCAGAGAGAGCTGCCAAGAATCATCTTTGGTTTTTGTTATACTTCTTGTGTGTGAAGCAATATTCAAAACTAATTTTCCAATTTAAAATCAGATGGATACTAAATGAACATGGCAAATTTCACAAGTAAGTTGATTACTTCTTTTATGAACAGTCAAGGAGTTTGATGTTTGGGAATATAAACTTTTTATTCAAATCATTAGTAGGTTAGAAAACGTGGATTGGGAATACATGCATTCCAGCTAAACATGAACATGTATTTAAATTCTTGCAAATATAAAGCACCAGATGCAGTAAAACTAAGCCTAACTGCTAATATCAATACCACCTACTACTACCACTTCCCTCAGTATTCAGCCAGTCTGAGATCACAAATTTAGTCTGAGTTCTCCAAAAGTGAATACACTAACATTGCACATATAAAGCAGTGGATTACAGATCTATAAATTCAACAATGTATATATAATATCCAAGCAACTCAGAAACAAATAATTTATACTTTTTCAAGATTTTATGATAGATGTGATGCCTCAATGTTTTGAGAATAGCAGCTTTTAAATCACCTCTGGCGATTTAAAATTCAGTGTATTTCCTCCAAATAATTTCTCCTGTTTCCATTTTTCACTCTTCGGATTTTCCCAAGTCACATTACTCTTCATGCTTAACAAAACCTTTGTCTGTTACTGCTACCCAAAATCGCTCATGTCAATCTGAAGAAGTCTCCCTGGTAGAATGAAGACGACAGTCATAGTATCAAGGGAAATGGATGCAATGATTTTTTTCCAGCACAGCATTACATGCAGAAAAGGGAAGACAGTCTAACTTGATTTACAATTGTGTGCTTGATTCGTGTCTTCTGTTTAAGTGACAACGCGTTTCAAATAAATTCATAGTTTTAAAAAAGAGTAGCATCCCAACAGAATTTGCAAAAATAACCTTTCTTGACAGGAGAGTGTAGACACTACCCTTTCTGAACGGTGGGACAGACGGAAAGAAGGCAGAGCCATGTCTCAACGACTCAGAAGGTGGGAGCAGGCAGCACGCTGCCTGGTGCTAAAGAGAAGACCAAAGTGTATAAATCAGTGTTTGGAAGGCACACATAAATCATTTGTGTCCTCTCCTATCAACCTGGACACTGAAGTCATTGTAGTAACCAGCAAGCATGTATCCTGTAGACCTCGTGAATCAGAGCCGAGGAACTTGTTAAAAAGAAGGGAAACGTATCTTTGACTCAGAGCTGTTGGCATTGACAAGTCAGCCTCAACTCAATGCAGTGAAAATACACTTGGTACAAATCTTTCAAATGCACAACTTAATTTCTGTCACTGTGTCCTATGAAGGATGAAAAATTGTTTTGCTGAAATCTGAAGCTATTTAGCCACAAATGAAAGAAACTTAGGTTGCTAAACATTCTTTTCTGAACAAACACGATGGGCAAAGCAAGTAGGTTTACGGTCAAAAAAACAAACTTCAGCTCAAAACCACACAAGTCGATGTATTTTCCACTTAATAATCTGCTTTCCACAAGATTCTCAACTTCCGGAAATACAGCTAAAAAGGTATGAAACATAAAATTATTGGAAGATAATTCAACATTGGTATAAATCCAATGACATCCACGAAATAGCCACAAGCTGCAGCACGTGTGCATTACAGGTATCTTTGTAGGTGGATATACTAAGACCACCATGTTTATTAAAAAGCACATGCATGTCCAATCCCTTAAAACGCCACATTAAGGTGGCAGACACATCACAGAGAAATCATAGACATATATGCACAAGCTTCCCAAACAAGCTAACTTCTTTCATGCCCTTCTTGTGCTATGCACCTGATACCATCAGGCTAACTGACAGCACACAAAGCACGTGGTTTGGTCTGTTTTGTTTTTGCTTTCTGGATGACAGATGCATTTTGAATACCCCTAAAATGTAAATATTCTTGCTTTTGTTTTGGATATGTAAACCCTAGTGAGGCAAAGCCATCATTAACATAGCATAGAAAACATTTCTGCATCGGATATTTTCTATGCTGCTTGGTAGTTTAATGGAAACAGTGCTGTCCGTCACTCGAGCGGGAGGTAGGAGTGCAGGCTGCAGACCCAATCTGAAGTGAATTCCACAGTCAAGCTGAACCATGGGTGACAATCTGGGATGCTTAGGATAAGGTTTGTTTGTACTTCATACAAGTGTAAAATGATTTATCTTGACTTTCAGAAGTGTGTGGACAAGCTTGTGTCTCATTTGCTAGACTGCTGTCTTTTTTTTTTTTTCTTCTTCTTCTTTTTTTAATATCGTTTTGGGAAAATACCTGAATCAATTTATGTATAAAATGAACCCTCTCAGGGCTGATTTGCATCCTTCTGGTCTGCTAAAAGCTTATTTCCTACAAGT
The DNA here is from genome assembly GCF_000737465.1 of Haliaeetus leucocephalus. Taxonomy (NCBI): domain Eukaryota; kingdom Metazoa; phylum Chordata; class Aves; order Accipitriformes; family Accipitridae; genus Haliaeetus; species Haliaeetus leucocephalus. The sequence goes on along the minus strand of NW_010972439.1, from coordinate 2,695,767 downwards.
CCAACTCTTTTTGTCACAGCGCACTGTCAAAATGTGTCAGCCTATAAAAAACAAGGCCGTATTTTGAAAATAGATTTTTCATAACTGTCAAAAATACAAATATGTAAAGGCAATATGGGGAGAAAGATTAAATCCAAAATATTCCCAAAAGGGAATGGCTAACAAAAAATAGGCAGTCAGCAAATTGAGCTACTCGCATCACTTGTAATTTTTTTGCTAGCTATGTGCATGTATGCTAAGTAAACATATCATTGCCTGATAGTGCAATAGATAGATGAGAAAGAAAGATTTTTGTCACATTCTATGCCAGATCAAAAAAACCCAGAAGAGCTAATCTATAAAGAAAAGGAAGGGGTTATCTATTCAAGATGAAGTATCTCATCAAATGGAGACAGAAGATGGGCTTGTAACAAGAGACATGCAGGGAGTTCAGTAAATTATAAAAGGAAATGGGAAAAAATGTGGAAAAGACTACAAGTCTCTCTTGGATACTCGTCCAAGCGGTACAAAAGCAAACGCAAAAGAAGTAGGAAAGAACACAGGAAGAAGTGAGGAAAGAAACAAAAACACAGTCATTATGGTGAAAAATGAAGCGAATCTGTTCACCGGATTTGACCAGAGAGGAAGCCCTTGCAGAAATTCAAAGACAAAAATCTGGAAAAGGAAAGGAGCAAAGCAAAAAGCAGAAGACTTCAATGGATGTGATGATAGCGTACTGGCTCGTATCCCGGGGAAGGAACAATGAACTAAGGAGACTGTGCAGGACAGAAACCATATTCTGCAAGAAAAGTCAATGATTGCTTATATGTTAGCCTGGAAAGATGGCAATGTTAATGCTCACTTGTTGACATGAAGACAGTGAGGGAAAAGTCACATGAACAGAACTCAAACTGGTAAAGATTCAGCACTGAAAGGCAAGGGGGTTAGTATATAGATTTGTGAATGTGTAATAAATATTTCTGTGGTAGGGATTTAACGCATACTGAGACATGGAACGAGGCAGAATGGAAGAAAATAATGAAAGAAACATTTTAAAACCTACCAAGAGAGGTCTAAAAGCCAATGACAGACCCTAGTGGAAAAATGCATTTTAAAGAAACCTGAAGAAGAAAGACTTACAGACAAAAATTCACATGGACTCCAAAATTCAATTCAATCCCAGTATAGAAAGAAGACAGAAAAATACCAAGCCAGAAGGAAAACAAGGAAAGAACATTTGAAAAGAGGCTATTTACACTTGGCCTTGGAAGGCCATTAGCAGATCTAGTGAGAGCAATCTTGGAAGAGTGAGGACGGAAAAAGCCAAATTTTCTTTGAAAAGGCTAGTTTCTCCTTTCACTTACACTTTTGCACTACGTGAAAATAGATTAGCTCAATCAAATAGTGTTCAACAACCAAGCTGAAAATCAGAATCTGCCTTTATTAATGGTCTGGCAACAGACTTCAGGAAACAGGGAGTTCAAAAGGTCAAAGACCAACAACAGCAAAAAAAAGATTTTCGGAATTTTCACTGGTGTTAAGCGTTCATCAATCATAAATAACTACAAAAAGGATCAGAGGTTTTGAGCAAAATGAATTCATCATTGCAGTAAGAGTTTGTTTTCTCTAGGTTTACTAATTCTTTCAAATCAATCAGCCAATGTGTTTGGTTCATGGAAGACAGGAGTTGTTTTATTTGCAATATATGTCCTTCTGAAGTTCAAAATATTTTGAAAAACTACTGAGAAGAACTTCTTCTGCAATAAATTCTTTTAACATATAGGAACTATCAAACCACTAAAGTTGATCATCTTCAATATATTTTCATTGTAGATATGCCAATTTATACTGGAGGAGGAGACGGAAACTTTGCATAAAACATACAATTTTAGAAATATCTGCTTTAATGTCTGCATAGCCAACTTTTATGGGGACCAGAATTATGAATGGAATGGTTCCTGGCATGAGTTTTTTGGGTGTGTATTTGTTTGGTTTTGAAGAAATAATTTTTGGGTTTTTACTGACTATTTTTATTCCAGTTAAATTAAAAAGTGTTTTCCTCCCATTTTAATGAAAGTGTTGTCATTACACAAGTTTTCCAGAGACAAGAAACATTAATGATCAATTCTCCTCATCTTTCAGTGTCTGCTGAAACTCTGACATGTCTGAGTTTTGGCCTCTGAAAATCTCTACTTATTACAGCTGATGATGAATGGAGAAAATCTGTACTGAAATTCAAAGCCAAATTTTCACCAAGAGATCTGCAGAACTTCTCTAATGTCAAAGGAATTGCTCTGATTTACTCAAGCTCAGGGAATTGAATTCCAGCTCCAGTCCCTATAATCCAATTCTGACACAAATACTTTGTTAATTTAGAATGAAGTTGTGCAACTGGTTTTCCCTTTAAAGTCTATGGTAACTGTAGGTGTTTAGCTAGAGGGAGACAAATAAAATCATCCAACTGTCAAAGCAAATTTTCAAAAAGGAAGTTTTACACTTCTTAATGGTATAACACTGCCAAAAATATTACTGAAAAACAATGCAACCTCTGAAGATTTTAAAACTTAAATTAGAAGAACAAATCAGCTTTTGAACTCTGAAATGAGTGCAAATCTTAACACAACTCCTAATTACAGAGTCACTAAGAGGATTCTAGCAACATGAATCAGAAGTCAAGAGCCAGGAATGTTACCGTTTCAGTTAGCTCTTTCAGATGTCCGGATGCGCACGTGTGTGTGTGTGTGTACATAACTTGTGTGTGTACCTACATGTATCTACATACAATCACACGTACATACACACACACAAAATTTATTACTCCAATTTGCTCTTTCAGATGTCTGTATGCACCTTGTGAGTGTATGTACACATACTTACACACACTGAGTGCAATAGGCTGCGTCCGAAATCCTAAGGGGCGGCCTAGGCAAGCCCCCAAACTGTATCTGCATCTTTCATGCTGAGAATTTCTGGCCACAAATAACAGCACTGAAGCAGACCAACATGACAGTTGCTGCAGAAGACAAAAACAAAAGACTAACTCACAGGCATCGTGCTCACAGCTTGATGCTCAGGTATTGATGCCAACGAACCATTCTGAATTATAATGGCTTGATATTTAGTCCCAGATCAACATCAGTGGCCAGGAGTACAGAGGTGAAGAGAAGGTTTAAAGACAACACTCTCCTGCTCGACAGTGGATAGAGCACATCCAGGTGTCATACACATCCATCTTCTGTTTCATAATACCTACAGAAATTAAGCTTGTCCCATTAAAGGAGATGAACAATTTGGATAGAAAATACATATGCTTATACCGCGAAGAAGTCACAAGCAAATTCATTTCAGGATCTGAATCATGCACAAGCATGAAATTCAGATCCAAGCTTCCTCTCCATCTTGGAGGATTCTCCAAAGGCTATTCTCTTTGAAGAATAATCAATATCCTGAACATAGAATCACAGGATATCTCAAGCTGGAAGGGACCCATAAGAATCATCGAATTCAACTCCCTGCTCCTTGCAGGACTACCTAAAATGATGCAAGTTCAATAACTGGGCACAGAAGAACAGGTTAAGAATAAAGAAGCAGACCCCCCTTTGAATTTTCTTAGAATTATATTCAAACATTACTTCAAATATCCTTGGCCTTTTATTTTTTTCCCGTTGTGAGCACTCATTATTATCCTTTTAACTCTGACCTTGTCTAGGCCACCCCACCTAAATAAAAGTGAAGCGAGAATACAGGATACTGCAAAATGACTGGAAGTACAGCTGTGCTGGAGCCCAAGCTACTTCAGCCTTTTCCCACTTTTTATATACATATAAAAATATATATATAATTTCATATTTTTATTTTCCTTTGCAATATACTATAGCCAGCTAAGTTTCTCCGAGCCTAGGACACCAGAGCTTGACTTGTGAATGTTTGTTATTCCTAAGAAACTAATTTCCCACTGTGCATAGCCTTGTTTCCTTTGTGCATTTAGTGTGAAATACTAAGAAATCACAGCTCTCCGATCTGTTTATTCCTGCTGACTGGAGTATTCCAATCCACTGGAGTGCACTCCCCACTGAGGAGCTGTGGCAGAAACTTTTCAAGCACAGTCCCAAATTTAACTAACACTGAAGTTAAAAACTGTGGAAACAGACAGAACATATACCTACGCTTGGACTTTCACTGGCACGATTACATCTTAAACAGGGCAAGCAGTGCTGAGACTTCTGCTTACTTCTCTGGGTATGCACTGCTTCAGATAACAAAGAAAAACCTGCTTTTGCAATGAATTATTGGTTGGTGAAAGCCACTCCCTTCCTTTGCCACTGTTTGCAGTTCATCTTCTACAAGACTTAACATGTGTACTTTGGGGTTTTCTCCTTCCTCAGTGAGAAAATGCTCTAGAAATTTAGCAACTTCAAGGGGTTTATCTGTGTCAACTGTCCATCAAAAAGGAACAAAGGTCTTACATTTTCAAAGATGACAGTGAAACAGTCAGAAGATCTTTGTCCATGCAAAAGAGAACCTGAAGTAGCACAAGAAAGAATGATTTTTAAAATGGCCTAATGAGATAATGGCTAACAACTCATAAAGAGCACGATCTAAAGCCAGCTGAAACCAGCAGGAATTTTTCCACTGGCTCTAGTGAGTTCTGCATCAAGTCTCTGATGGTCACTCTAACCTTACGATGCCAAAAGACAGTAATGCTCTAAACTATGCTGCTGCTGTCATTTCTCCAGGAAATCTTTTTCTTCAGTATACTTCCAAACTCAATGAAAATCATAACAACGCCAGCACAGAAAGTATAGCTCTGATTTTTTAAACATAAAATTTGGTGCCAGATACCCATACTTTAGTCTCTACTGCTAAAGAAATGATGAAAGTAAAGCACTTCCAACAAAACACATATAAATCGGATCACAACCAATAGACTAGGACTTGTTTTAAAAGCGTGACCAAAACACAAGCTAAAAACCAAAATCAAAAAAAAACGATGCACGATCAGATACCCTGATGTACAGCCTAGTTGTGTAACTATTTGGCGACGGCCTAAAAAACCAAAACGTAACCCCCCCCCAGATGATGTTAAACAGCATATGAATACCAGTCTACAAAGCTAACAGAAACTACACTACTTTCACCCTCAGCATGATGCTTTCTTCTGATATAATACTCAGCCACAGGAAATTAAAAGCAGAACAATATATTATATTAAGAATATAATTATATTCTTATTAATTAATAATTATAATTAATTAATTATAATTAATTAATTAATAATATAGAATATATTAATAATATATAATATATATTATATATATAATAATATATATATTAAGAATATATTAAGACAGTTCACAATCCAAATAAACAACATTAAGAAGTCTCAAAGCGCTGCCTTTCCATAGATAGAGGATAAAGTGGTTTGTTGTTTTTTTTTTTTCTTAATTCAGACAGGTTGTGTAGAGTATTTTCTCCCCAAATCCTTTTTTTTTTTTTTCTTTTTTTTTTTTCCCCCCCCTTTTGGTGGGGCAGGGAGGAAGGTGTCACAACTTTGGAAAGGCAAGTTGCTTTTAATTAAATACTAGTTAATGACTTTGACTGACTTGTGCAATTGCCAGTATTTTTAGTTGATGCTGTCTTTCTGACCTGTAACCCTCTAAACTAGAACAAGCACGTTGTTTAGCGTTTGTTAAATTTAGACAGCACCACTACCCACTATTACCCCCTCCCACCGCTGCTGCACTAATCTCCCATGCCAGCTGCTCAAATGTTTACATTTGAAGGGCTTTCTCTGTGCAGAAACAGTCTCTGCACAGCATCTCTCATCTGTACATTTGCCAGAATCAAGGCAAGAAAAGCTTCACTGCTAGAATTCTTGATTAATATAGTCTTAAATCTTTCTTCTTCCCTTCCTCCTTCTGTCAAATCCATTGCCGTTCGGTTTTTACAAGGCAAACCTCCACAGTGCACTTTCCTGGCCTGACTCTTGTCCTATGCAAACAACCGTAAATCAGAACAAGCTTCGTTTAGAGCCAGTGAAATCACACCATCTCTGTGCTGAAACTGGGAGAGATCAAAATCAAGATGTGTACCCGAGCATTTGCTGGGACGGAAAGAAGAAAATGTTATAATCAGAGGAGGGGTGTGGGGGGGAACCAAACACTAACTATCGTTAATCTGCTGGTAATCTCTCCACCTTGCTATGTCAGCGTACTTCAGAGACTGCCTACAGAGTTCATGTCCTAGACATCGGCCGTACCTGGCTCTCTCACCAGGTCACCGAGGTACTAAACCAGCAAAACACTTAAACAGGTGCTTGGTATGACACTGAAAACATCAATGGGTCCAACACCTACAGCTCCTCACCTATTTAAGAACTCTGCAGGGCCACATCTTGCTATTTGCCTTGATCTGCTTCCTCTTCTGGCCTTCCAGCTGACCATTTATAAAACCAGAAATACTTTCCTTAGTTTCCCCAAGTATTTTGAGATCTGCTTAAAAGTATAAATGATACCAAAAAAAAAAAAAAAAGGTCAAGAAAATGGATCAGACTGAAAGTATTACTACTTCATGCTGTTGTAAAAGTCTTTTAAAAGACTTACTGCAATTTGTCACACTCTTTCCCCTCTTCAGCTTGTGTCCCAAAATTCTGCTGAGAATTCAAATGAAATATTAAACACTGGAAAGTAAGAGAAAGAGCAATGACTGGAATTATTTCTAATCATTTCTGCTAAGCTCAAAGGGGAAGATCAGTACTGGAGCTGCATGTAAAAGACCAATGAAACCTAATTTAACAGTTGTTTATTAAAAAAGAAGAAAGAGCGTGGAACAGCTCTGCAGACTACAGGCGTTAGAAGGTCTCTTTCTGTAGTGATGAACAACTGAGCGGCACACACAGTACCTCGTGCTATACAGTCTTTGCTTCGTATACACAACTCCTCTTTGAGTTAAAGGGAGACCTGTAAGGCCCGCTAAGCCTCATGGAGGTTTGACTTTGCATGAGAGAACGAAGCCATAAAGTTCACTTAGGAAAACTTCCCCATCAAAGTAAAATACATTGTGTCCTGTCAGCAAATGTTGTTTTGCAAATGCTCCCTCAGCTGCCATAAGATGTTATTGAGACATATGGTTTCACACGCTACTAAGCGGCTTAGTTTTGCCAACGAACAATAATGCACAACAAATATGTGTGGAAATCATGAGATCATCTAATTAAAAGAAATGTTATTGTTTGCCACTACTTTTAATGAAATCAAGTCTTCACTGTCCACAGAAGAGGCTGGAAAAGAACCAAATCCTATTAGCGCTCATGCTTCAGAAATTGGTTGCAAAAGAAAAGAAATTATACCTTAACCAGTGTTGAAAATATTCACTGTATCTAGACTCTACATATGCTAATAAGATATTTTAGACTAATATAATAAATCTGTGGTTACATGTGATTCAGATTATGCCACTACAAAAACAGGTGTTACTGTCTGAAAAAAATTTTCCATTGTATATGAGAAATATGGAGTCGACGACATACAATTAGCCATTTCGGATTTCATCTAATAAAGGGCATTGGCATAAATACACACTAATCTTTTCACTGCAGTAGTTACATTTGGAAAGCTTTACAAGAAATATTTTGGATATCCATCACTAAATCAAACAGAAATTTACTTTGCAGTGGAATTAATAATTCCCTGACTCATTCCCAGACCATCCCAAACTTAAACATGAAAAGCATTTTATGTGCACAGAAATATGTGAAAGACTTTTTAAAGGAACTACATCTCTGCTTATCCAATTGCAGAAAAGCCTGATTGTGGGATAACTTTTCTTTAAAGGTGGTATTTTCCACACCACTGCATGCTTGCCAGTTACACTAAGAACAATATGCTGAAGGAATTATGACTGAATATGAATTACAAGGCTATTATACACTATTAAGGGGCTCTGGTAATATTAAATACCAAGGAAGCAAAGCCTGAGCGGTTGAGATGTCACTAGAAAAATCTCAAATGGAATTTAAGTTTGTCTTTGGGTTATTTTTAATGTCCTTTTATTAATGCAAATTAAAAGCCATTGGTCTTATTAGCTGTTGCTTTATTCTGTTTTTTTTCTAGTGCGTTAACTTCAGAACTTTTCAGTGAAATCAGTAACAAAAAATGAATCAGACATAAAAGGATTTGGGTGGTTAAGGGCGTGTCACCAGGTCTTAATTAAACTTCGGAGGGAGATATCTGAGCCAACTTACGCCACAGCGACTGGGTACATCCACAGTACGGAGAACGATGCCGCGCAGCCAGGTCTGGAAGCTGAAGTGCCTGACGCTGGCCTAACTCACCACGCTCCTGTTAGACCGGGCCTCCCTCCCTCACACCGCTTTGTGCCTTCCCCGCGCTGAGCCGGACACATACCCTTCTGACGTGCTCACTCCCAGTTCGGTGCCTGAATTCCGCTTCTGGGCGTGCTGAGCACGAAAACTACCCAGAAGCCATGTTTCTAGCCTCCTGCCTAAACTCCACCAGGATCCACGGAACCGGCACATCTCTCCACCTTCATCAGCCAAGGGGCTTGATCCCATAGGTGTGCTTAAGGCACAACGAAGAAACCTGGCTCCGCAAAAACGTAACTGCTAGCCGAGGCAGCTATGGCATTTCTCTCCTGTCTTGTCCTCCCCCTGCCCCAAGTTCAACGACTCAATAAAAATATGGTAAATCCAGGCTCACAACCTTCTTCTAATTGAGAAAAAAAGAAACTTCCCTCTCTCGTGAGCAGAGGGAGATTATTCTCTGTTCACGGACATGAATATGAGTTTAGCTAGAAAGAGACTGAGATTAGGGCACTCCTCTGGGCAGCGAGCAACAGCCATCTGGCTCCTCCAGTTCTAGCTTCAGTGACTACTTATTTGCTAGATCTAACATCTGCTTAGCATAAAACATAGAAAAACATCTCTGGCACTGGCACTGGAACCCAGAGCTGCCACCGCACTTAAGCTGTTTCGTTACTGGTCTGAATAGCTAAGCTTGCTCTTGCTCTCTCTTTCTGAGTCACTGAATATTTGGGTACTTTTACAAAAGGGTGCTTCCCACATCAAGAATACCTCGCAGCTTTGTTCCAGGCAGTCTCCAGCCCAGCAAGTATTTTGGTTTTCTTTGCAAAGGAGGAAATAATTCCCTCAGTAATGGTCCTGAGAGAGAGAGAAGATCGGCTGGTATCTCTAAAGGCAAAGAGGAGAACTGAACTTGGCTCTCCCACGTTTTGGCTAACAGTGGTAGGTGGTAAGCTTTTAGAGTAAAAGCTTTCGATACCTAAAACTAGCAGCTGACTCGAGGTTTCAATCTTGAGCAGCAGCAGGTAGCAGACACAGAGGATGGGCAGTGTTTAACATGCAACTCCTGCCGTGCAGATTTCAGTGCCTTCCAAACTCGGGAAATCGGAGTCTGGGATGCTTAGATCCAGTGTGCAATGGAAGCCCACGCTGCCGGGTATTTAAAACAGGCACTGCCAGGCACAGTTGGGTCCATTTCCTTTTGTAGATATGGCCCTAACTCAAGCCCTTTTGATTCAACTTGCTCCATTTCTCTCTGTTCATCTCAGAACACCTCTTGAGAATATTTCCTTCAAACTGTCCTGCAAAAACCACTGCAGGAACTCAAGTTTCTGAGTTGTCTTTTTAAAAGCAACAACTTGAATGCGATGCGTTGTGATGATTTTACTCTGAACCATGCAGTTTTATGTAAAGATGCATGTTCTGTCAACCAATGACTACACGATAATCTTTTGTTTTTAATAAAACCTTTACATTTGCAAAAAAAAGTTTAGAAATGTGACCTCTACAGAACTAATGCTCAGAAGCCAAATGGAGGGAAGGGAAGTCCACCCTAAATGATGTTTTCAAATCTCATGATCATAAGCCACTTTTGTGTGGTGAGGGCAAGAGCTGACAAGTGATTTTTGAATGCATGCAGTTGGCAATCCTGTGGTAGTACAAGCCAAGCAGCACAGACAGAACAGGGGTCAGCCGACAGACATGTCTCTTCACCAGATACTGTTTTTAATAGCTTGTAACTTTACCATGCTTTAACCATAGATGCTGAGACTTTCCATTCCAGGTGTCTGCCTCAGGCGATTTTTTTCTTTTTTCTTCTTTTCTTTTTTTTTGAGCCAGAGTAGTTCAGCTGGTTCTGAGATTTTGTTGTTGTTGGTTTTTTTTAATACTAGCTCCAAGGACTTTTTCCGTGAATAGGTCTAGTAACACCATGCTTTACGCTTTGGAGCAAGAACTTGGTCTGGTGGCAGGCAGCCACTGTTTCAAGCTCTTGCCTTCTGCTATCACATACTGCAAGAAAAAATCTAAAGATATTACGTAAAAGCATCTATGATTCACATGAACAAAGACTATTAATATCCTGTAAGTGCACGCCACAAAAGGAGGTGGGTAGAACTCCATCTCTTCAGCAGCCATAATCTGGCTGAAAGGCACCTCCATGGTCCACCTAATCTATCCCTCTGCTCCAAGGCAGAATCTAGTACGTGTAGCTCATTCTCTAGACATTTTTTGAGGCTGTACAGATTAGGTGATGATAAGGATTTCATAGCCCTTTAATAACCTGCTCCCTTGTAAAACCTCCATGCAGTCAAATTTTTTTCCCTCTAACATCTAAGTTAAATTTTCATTGCCATATATAAAGCACATTACTTCTTGTCCTGCCCTCAGTAGACAAGGAGACAGAAAGTTGATCACTGTCATCTTTGCTACCTATTGGAATTCTCTGAATGCCAGTCACAAGCCCGTTGGCTCTGGCAAACCTATCTTCTTACCAAGGAAGCTTAACAATAAAATGATTTTTTTGTTGTTGTTTTCCCAGAGAGTATCACAGGATATCAAAATAAAACTAACTCTACTGTGACGGTGAACCTTATCCTGAGATATCTGGTATTTAATAAATCTATTTTTCTTCTAGTCATGTGAACAGCTGCACAAATGAAAACATTTATAACTATACTGTATCTTCCCTAGTGTCATCCTGTGCCATTTAACTACTGGCTTACAGGCACCCTGTAACAGAAGACTGGGGGCAACAGATCAGTCTGCTGTAGTATTTAGGCAACTCTCAAATTTGGTGAGTTTTACGTTTTGCAAACCAAACCACTCTAAGCCGTATTGTTTCAAGGCCAGATCACAACCTACGCCTTTGACGGTACATAGATAGCTGTATAAAATGCATCAGAACTATCCCAGGATTTGACCCTGCTAGTACAAATAAACACACGTAACCAACATCATCCTAAGCATTACCAGGAGACCAAGAAGCAAGAACATGAAAACAGGAACTTAAAGTGAATGTGACTGTCAGACACAAGGACATGTTAAAACCAGATGGCTGTTAACTTCTATTTAGATGCCATGGGCAGTATTCTCATTCCTACTGCCCAAAACAGTACATGGCCATGTGAGGTGAAATCCTTGACAGTAGACGGTATTAACTGATCACCTGGGACCTGACATGGTTGAAGAGAAGCCACATTTCCAGTCACTTTTGCATAAATATACTTGATCCTTCTTTCCAACCACTTCTGAACTGGGAAAGCATATCATGAATTATATAACTCCTGCCATCTACGAGGGCATACAAGTTTGAGCGCATCAAGAGCAAACAAGGCCCTGAAAAGGTAAATAATCTATTTTTTAAAGGCCTTTATAGGGAAAATAGCTGTTCCCATCATTTAAGAAGTGACTGCTGAGGTTACTAATGCACCAGAAGTCCTGATGACTTTATTCAAACACTAGCACAATATTTTCTTCTGGAACATGATACTCCAATTAAATAGGTACTATGAAATAAAAAACCCCATACATATATCCTAAACCTATCTAATAACTGTTTGGAATTTAAAATTACATTGTATTTTCCGATGGTTTTGTTCATGAACATACCTAATAATAGCCACGACAGATTCATGAAGCAGGGAACTACTGGACTACCTGCTTCGTTTAGGTTCACTGATTCTGAGTAACACCTCTATTCAGACATACAGTGAAGACCAGATATTTTAAAAATGGTCCTGGTGAAAATCCTCTAACATTGCTCTGCTGAAGCCCTGTTTGAACTAGAGAAACCTTGTGTGATAAGACATTGTGCTGAAGTTTCAAATCCTCTGGTAAGTGTCCCTGGCTGTACTTCTAAATATTTTTTTCCCAAGCTGATTTATTACATAAACAAAGTCCACATCAGAGCTACACGTTGTTCAGCACTTGGGACGTTGTTTTTTCGCTCTTGATTTATGAAAACACGAAGGCCCCAAAAATAAAAACAGCTAATTTTAGTACTGCGTTCCAAATATCGGGTTTCATCTTGATCAGTTGTTTACTTGAGGACAGTGACACCAAGCGGCAGAGATGACTTAAACTCCCTTTTTTTCCCTGGCTGTTCTAAATTCCAGCTCTGACCGTCTGCCTTTGGCACACAAAAAGTGGAATATGGTTAACTGGGCTGCAACTTCTAACTGCTTTATTTGTATGTTGTATTTATACACAACTGTATTTTAACAGCATTTGATTTGTGTAAAGTTAACCCAGATAGAAAGCTCATCTGCTTAGCACAAAACTGGAACAGATTAAGGGAAAAGATTTCTGTTGCATTTACAATACACCATTAGATTTCAGATCCTTTACTGGCGTGTTGTATAATGAACTGCTGCACTCTGAGGATTGTCATGGAGAATTCTTTTCTCGCATTTTTACAGCCTCTAAGGTGTTAACAAATTCTTCTTTTTTCACCTTTATTTTTTGCTGATACTGTGAGCAAATGTCCTTTCACCTCAAGCATAAGTGTTGACTTTCCCATCTTGACTTTGAAAATCTGCTTCCCCATCAACAATCCCAAGTATTTTAGAGGCACTAATAATTCGAGTAATAATTAGATAAACACGGCACTGAGAATTGTTTGGTGGTTAAAAAGCGAATATAACTTGTCCTTGAATAAATACTAAGGATCTCTTGTTTCTTACACCTTTATTCCATTCCTTCATATTGCCCAGTTTTAAAAAAAACCCCCACCCAATTAATACCCAGAATAGAATCATTACTTCTTCTACAATTCAGTGCACATCACCACCACATAATACTGAGGAAGGGATTTAAACTAAGCATACCAAAATTCATGCCGTTACCCCAGTAGTACTTCATGAGTCACATATTTCCTTATAGGCAAGAAAATTTTCCTAATCCAGCCAGTGTATCCCCTGGCACTACGCTGAAGGCAATGGCAAACTATCTTCCTTTCAGAAATAAATCTAAAACTTTGGCTTTGATTCCCACACAGCAAATGCAAAATACTTTCAGATGACCCAAAACAGTAACAGAAAGTAGAACTGAGGAAACTGCAAAAGAGGAAGCCTCTACTGGATGACATTTTGCCAAAAGTCCTTAGTTCAGTGAAACTTCTATATAATGAGTTCTAAATGTGCATTTTGCATATATGGCTATATAATATACCACTCATTTTGAATAAGGATGCTCAGTTCCAATGAAGTAAATAAGTGAGGATATCCATCGAGCAAGCAGAATAAAGCATTACTCAGAACGATTGAGGGTCTCAAAAGTCTAGCCCATAAGGAACTGCTAAGCTGAATTTTAAAAATTATAAAATGCTTTCATTGGCATTCCCACTTGAATTTTATCTTACATTAATACAAGTTATCTATGCCAAGTTTACAGTATTTTAGAATTTTTCACCTAAGACGTCACAATTGTTGACCTTTTTCTTGAAGCCCATCTAGCCTGTTCAAAGAATGGACCTTCTGTGCTGCTGAGCAGATCTGTTAGACTAATTTTATACATCTTCTGCAAGCTTTAACAGAATAGTACCAAAATAAATGGAACTATGTCAATACGTTCATTTAAGCATGTATTTATGTCTTAGCAGGATCGGTGGTCATACAAATACAGGTGTCAAGCCAGAAATGAAAGATGTAAACACTGAACAATGGCTACATTGTTCTTGAAGATTAATTGCTCTTAAGAGGAAAGGGGGGAAAAAATTAAATCCCTGACATGTTCATGTAACTGAGTAAAAAGAAAACATTTTTTACCTCTTCAAGATCCCTTTGCTCCCTATCACCTGTGCCTTTAGAAGACAGTTACATGTCCAAGACAGTTTTGAAACTTTTTTTCATCAGTGTCAAAGGAAAAAAAAAAAAAAATCTTCATTTACAATTTGCCTTATAAGTTTCCTACAAAAATAAATTAAGACATGTCTCTCTTCTAAGGAAAGCACCACACACTAGTGTAAAAGACAGTTCAGAGTATCTGAACCACCTTCATATCCTCATTTGGAATCCTTCCTCTTCCTCCTCCTCCTCTTCTAGTACTTGGGTATCAAGATATTGAGATTAATTTATAACAGCAGTAAATACTAACCACAAATTGATTTTATTTTGGCAGAGCTTGTGATGTTTTTTCTATACTTTTACCTAGTATACTTCAAATACCCACATCACCCTCTAGTAGCACTATATATTAACAGAGCTCTCTCACTAAAACATTCATCTTTATAGTGTCACCCAAATTTTTAGTGTTACAAGCAGCTTTCCTGTTTCAGCACTCTTTCATTATGATGTCTTCACATTTGCAGAGGTAGGTGTTTTTTAACCTCGCAGCCAATCATTTCTCCATCTATTTCTCCTTTTTGACTTCTTTTATATTATCCTTTTTATCTGGGATTTGTTCTCTCACACCTCCATTTTCCCCACTATTTTCCGTCACCTTTCTCTGTGGCTAGTCAGCTGTACATTTTGCAGATCAGCACTCCTTTTCCAAATACCTGTTTGTGAAAGGGGGATTCAGACCTGAACCTTACATTTCAGGCTTCTATCATGTCATCAACAGCCTCTTCTCCAGGTTTTGAAAATACGGTAACAAAAAGCCAAGTAATGAAAAGCAACAAAAAGACACACCATTTATTTGATTACTAATTCACCAGAACAGCCTTACAAAAATATTTAGGATTCACACTTCCTAATTAGATACCTAAATCCTCATAATTTAGTAGTCTGTCAGGCACTTAAAAACCTTTCTAAATATGGTTCACAGGATTTTAGTACCCCAAAACCTACTGAAGTACTTAACAAAAAACCTTTCAGCTACTTCCAGTGTTTAAAGCAAAAGTAATCTCTACCCCCGAGCTACTTATGAAACAAATGGAATGCCGCCATGCTGCAGAAGATGTGTAAAGGGATAAAAATGAGAGGTGTGGTTTTATAAGAAAAAAGCCCCCTCTAAATGTCACTGATAAGGCAAACATACTCTTGCATCATGCAGTACTGTCACTGCCTTACAGTCACAACACCTATGTCCTTGGTTAAAAGACTTTTTGCTCACAACTGCTTAGAATTTAACTTCGAAAGAAACTTTATTTATAGTGAAGTTAGCAAGTTTTACTTGAAGACAGTGGATTGCATTTTAACTTCTTCAAGATACACGAACTGTGCACTCAAGTAACTAAGCCTGCTAAGAAGTAAGCTATTTCTACTTGGCTAAGCATCAGGAATAGCAGTGGTTTCTGGTTATTCAAACTGTGGGATCTAATAGGAAGGCAATAGCATCTACAAGCCGTGTTAGTACTTACATCCAAGCTTCCTTCACTTGTAGATGCAGAACTAAAAACATCCTCCTCACCACAATCTCTGTTCATCCTCAAACGTTCTTCTGTCTGCAACACAAACAAGTATCCTACACAGCAGCAGCAAAGGAAACAAAACAGCAAAAACATGCCAGAGCAAAGCATCAAACCTCATTACAGAACCAAGACAAACTGTCTCAGTAGTGCTGGACCTGATTGATGAGAAACTGAAGTAGTCTGCAGAATTTCTCTGATGTAGGCAAGGCCCTAAGAAATCTATGAGCAGAAAAATTTAAACCCAAGAATATAAAGAAACAGAACAATTCTTGGGCAGGGAGGAGAACAGGTAGTAAGCAACTCCTATAGCACCAGGGACCAGACTGCGAGTCTCTGCTATACCCCCACACACAGTGGAACAAGCAGAGAACTTCGTCCCTGCCCCTGTCAATGATGGGACTGTTTCTGTGCGCTAGCACGTACCCTACTTAATTCCAGATCCCATGATTGTCTGCACGGGGCCTCTGCTCTACCGGATTGCTCAGCAGTGCCAATTTGATCTGGATTTAGCCTCAGGCACATGACTACATTTCACATAAAAAAGACACGGAGATCATGCCACCTTTAGGTTTTTTATGCCAGCTGCAGGAGAACAGAGGGTAACTGATCCAGCATAAAATTAGAATGGAGAGAACAAGATGATACCTGATCTGGCATTAAGCCTGGCAGTACAAAGTTAACCAAAGAAATATTTTCAACACATTTGTATCAACCATGAGGAACAGGAGGACTCTGCTTTCATGCTATGTCACGATGTTTTTAATATAGCAGAAAGTTTTTTTCAAAAAGTTAGATCTAGTGTATTGTCATACCACGATTATTGCTTTCAGTGAGCTAGCTGAGAAGGAAAGCATGTGCGTGGGCACAGAAATCTGAGCATAGGCCTGTAGTGTGCAGTGACACCTGATCCAGGACAGTTTGCAACACAGGCTAACGCTCTTCTTCCCTTGTAAAAGAAATTGCCCTCCCCTTGTAAAGGCCTGCAGCTCTGCAGCGCTACTACTGTGCAAGACTTTGGACAATTCTTACTATCAAATAGTTCTAAAATACAGACTATGTGTGACCACATATATACATACACACACAGCATCACTGCAAATCATAATGCAAATAAACAGAAAATAAAACAAATAAGCAGAACCAACTTAAGTCTTGCAGAGGAGTAAAAATGTAAGAATAACTGGAAAGAGCAGAGTTTAGGAAATCTGGGCCTTCGATTCCAGTGCCCTAAAATCACAGGGCATCCCATCATATAATCCCTTTATAAACCTACCAAATCCTTTCTTAAAAGAACTTAATTAATTTGCCCTCATTCTGCTAACTAAGACTGTTTAGCAGTTTCACTGCGGGTTTTTGGCTACAGATCTTCGACAATACCAAGCCAAATGTATTATGGCTAGTTAACACCTGCTTGCTCCTGTGTGCTGCGCTACTCTTCGGGTTTCAGTAATTCTTCCATCTATTTGGGTTCAAACTCCTAGAGGTTTGTATTGAAAAGGCAACAATGACTTCCTTGCTAGACTAAACAAAGTAACTGCTTTAGTTTCTTTTCCGACAGAGTGTTTGTCCTTTGCAAGCAGGAGTCCAATAAAGAAATGACCAAGAAAAGTCGATTAACTTGTCAGAACTAGCAGCAAGAAAGACTTACACCTTTACCTCAGATTTAGAAGTAGTTTCTCATACTTGTTTGTACAGTTCCTACTTTTTCCCAGGTCGAATACTACTTATAACTTGTTAACTGATCCTCAATATCCTTAACATCTATTAAAATTTGTATTTTAAAACCCCTCCAAGTAACACCTCCTTTGTGATTACCAAGCACAAGGAAGAGAATAGGAAAAAAAGAGAGGAGTTTGCAATCTCGGGACACTCATCCCAAACTCAGCTGTGAGAAACCCACTGCAGTAACCACAGAATTGGGATGCTTCGTAGCAACTTTTTCTAAGGTTGCAAGCGTATATATTTTACAAGTTAAATCCGAGCTGCTTCAGGAGTTAGAACTCCAAGAGCACACACTTCATACTGAAGTTCAGAAAAATTGAATCAGAGGACAAACTATAATGCAGAAACTGCATGCTGTAATATACTTGGTTCTTCCAGAGGAACTACAGCCCCGCAGCGTGCTCTAGAGGCTCAAGCTGAGCTCCCTTGCTTACTCGATTCTTCCAGGCAGATACAGCATTATTGCCCCAGTTATGCTTTTGTTCCCTTCTAAATGGGAAATATTTTCTTACAGAGGATAAACACTCTGAAAGTGACTGACTTCCTATCTCATAAAATACAGTTTCCATGTGTCCTTTGTAAGGTGTTAAGAATAGCTCAGCATCCATGACAGATCAGATTTTTCAACACAGTAGTTCCCAGTGTCCCTAAAGGAAGCTATTCCACAGCAAAAGCACTCCAAATTCAATCATAATCGAAAGGGCAGAAAACTAATACAGATTTTTGAAAGCTTTCACAGTTATAAAAACATAACTGAGAAGACTGGAAGGATAAGTGAAACACTGGTCCACTAACAAGCATATGTTTCTTAGTACCAGTTAATCAGCCACACATTTTATGATTTCACTGCAAAAACCTTGGAGGACTTTTTAAACTAAATGAAAGAAAAATCCCTTTTTACTCTGACATCCTGGAGTATTAAATACTTTACAATCAAAATCAGTTGACACCAATATCTGTAGTCAAGGATGCAAAAAGTATGAAGTTAAAAGCCCAGTGTTTTATGTTCTTGAGTTAAAAAGGGGTTTTTGTATTTAATTTCCGTGATGAACGAAAAATTTTTCATAAAGGCAGGTCAACAGAAGAAAATTATTTTATGGGAAATTCCTTTTTTAAATTTTCCAACTCAAGATTAAAACCAAAGTTAAAAATGCCTAACATGCACCCCAGAAGATACTGATCCTTCAGTTTAGTACTGCAAGTTTATTTCTTTTACACCTGATTCACTGGTTTTACAGACTTGGAGATGGCAATAGCATGATTGCAGAGACCTTCCTAAAGATATAAATGCTTTAAAACAGATTATCACCCATGCACAGAAGAGTTAATAAGACACTTCTACTTGATATCTTAATTGTACTACATAACATCAGTTCTTTCATAAACACATTCTGTAATGTGAGCACTACCAGTTAGTGGACATAAGTTGCTTGAAACGACTGCCCTTTGTTAACACCCACGGACCCCACATCATTTGGGGGGGACGGGACAGGACAGTAAGTAAATGGTCAATGTGCCTGACTGTCAATAAGCAGCTGGTATCTCCATCAGGCTGCACTGATTAAACATACTTTATGCACCTGCTAACAGAAGCAAGGAAAAAGGGAAGAGGGAATAGAGAAAAGAAGGAAAGAACAAACAAAAAGCCCCAAACAAATGACACCATCCACAGACATAATACATCTGGGAAGAAAACAATTCTCTTTAGTAAGGTAGTACGCTGCTGAACACTTACCTTGCTGCTTCTTCTATCAGCTTTAAACAATCCCAGAAGTCTTGCCTTTTCTTTTTCTATTGCATCATTGCTTACTGAAGCCTTTCGACTTGGTTCTGAAACAATCATAATGGAATATTTTTTACATTTCTGAAATAAAGATTCAGAAGATCAGTATTTTAAAACATCCTGGATTAATGCTGTATTTTTATGAACTGGAGATGTTATGAACTGAATTATCTAAGTAACTGTCAGATCCTGCACTTACTTTTTCATCAAACTTTTATTTGTTCTGAGTTTGTTCCAAAATCTAATAGAGACAAATGGAGTAATTTAATAAACTACAGTTAAGTTTTCTATCACAATTTAGTAATCCTTATTAAAAGGCAAAAAAATGAGCAAGTCGCTTTGTCTTCAGAAATGCTTGTTAGATGTCTCACTTAAAACTCATAGAGTACTGTAATAGTAAAAAAAACCCCAACAGACTTTTAAAAAAAAGATGGTGAGTATCTTCAGCAATTCACAGGCCTGACTTAACACAATGAACCTAACAGAAAGACTCTCAAAGTGGATTGGGATAAAGCTCCACAAAGAGGAAAGAGACCCTTCCCTTGCAAAAAGGGCTCTCCTTAAAACTTAAACCAGCTGGCTGTGCTCATCTTTTCTCAACTTGGTGCTTTTACTTCAGGTGGGAGACGAGGCAAGTTTATATGTACCTCAGGCTCTAAGAGCTCAAACATGCATGTCCTCCTTGAACCAGCTAAAGAACTGTAAGAATCCTCGGCCAGTTTAGTCTCCCTTCAATTTCCCCCACACCAGACAAACTGGATGAGCAAAATAAGGTCATGCATTACAGGGAACAACCACTGGTTTGACATTCAATATACAGACTGTAAAGCTCTTCCACTTTTTTTAATGGACACTGCATAATGCTATAAAGGTTTCTCCCTGGCTCCAAGCACATCAGAGCATCCCACTAGCGCACAGGAAGTTTAATGTACAGAGAAAAATTGCTTTCTCTTGTAATATTTGCTTTACTTGTTTAATAACAATTAAGAAGCAAATGCAAAATGACTTGCTTGTTGACACAAACTAAACGTTGACTTCACAAAAAAACCCCTCATCCCAGAACTCCAGTAAACTGATTTGCATTTCACACAAAGCACATGATTTTCACACAAATCGCTTTAGCATGTCAACAATGTCAGGTGTTAGAAGGTGTTAAGCACATGCAGTAGTTCAGAACACAGTAGAAGAGTAAAGATGGGGAACCCAGAGGAAAACAGGGAGAAACTATCCTTAAGAAACACTGCAACTCTACTGCAAAAAAATACAGTCATAAATTAATACCTTCCTCAAATACTAAGTGCGGCCTATGCTTATTCTCCAAAAACTGCCGTTTTTCTGCTCGGGGCTGGGCTGCAACTAGATGTGGATCACGATTCCCTTACTCACACAGTCTTCAACTATGAACGATAATGATGAAAGGCTAGCATAAGCTATGTCAGTAACAGCTGATTGTCAACGTTGCCATTAAGTGTTGTATAATACCAATAAACTGGGATTTTAAACACGGTGTATCATCTCAAACAACAAGGAATCTTTATAAATCTGTATCAATTTTTCTTAAATAAATACAGTAGATATTCTCTCTAGTATTATGTTCTGCATAAGAGGAAGCCACAGCAAGTAATGACAGAGGATTAGGGCATTAGTGAAGCCAAGAGGCAACAGGCCATGAGCTAAGATTTGCTCGATGGCTGTCACCTATTGGAGGTGGACTTCTTTCCTTCCTGAAAATTTAAAGAGTTATCCACAGTTTTATTTTTGTTATGTTGTGTTTACTAGTAATGCAAAGAAGTAAAGCTAATTAGAAATCAACCATACCTTTCTTGGGGAAAATCAGTTTAAGCAATGTATTATAACAGACTCAGTGGGGGAAAAGGATATACTAAATACACACATTTTCTGTTTAACTAGAAGCAGAAGCACCAATGTAATCTAATCAAACCCCACCTACCGCAGCAATGCAGAAGTCAGCATTTATTCAGTTATCCAATGTGTATACATAGGTTTGATATTAAAATGCTTCGTTTCATGTAAATTGAAATCAGTGGAAGATCTCACAGATCTCAAAATATTCTGTCTTTGCTACTAACTAAATTTTGAAGCCAGGAGACCTCTGAAATGTTAGTATTTCTGAAATTCAACTAATCATGCTGCAGGTAACCTGAAAAGGCTTGGAATCTGTATAGAAACATATCATATCACAGAACAGTTAAATGACAGGATTTGTTAACTGCTGGCATTTTAATGACAATTACTGAAAAAGCAGCATGCACAGTGTGTGTTCTGACCAAAAGCACAGACATGTAAACAACACTTCACAAAAGACAACACAGATCAAAAAAAGCTTGTTTCTCTACAGCATTTTATGCGACATTCTTAAAATCTATCAAAGCCACATTAAACATAGTGTGAAGGGAAAGACAGTTTTCCCTCAGCAGCATTGTACAGTACCTCTATAGTTCAGAGAAGGTTCAGACTGAGTTTTTGATGGAGGAACTGGAAAAGGCAGGCAATGAAAGGACAAGAGAAGACATATTAAAGTTCTAATATTGCCTTGTAAACCACCATATTCATTAATTACTCCTAGTACTTGTTTTCCTAAGCATTACAGAAGAAAATGTTGACTAACAACAGACATGCAGAGCTGCTACTAGAAGCAGTTTACCTGTGTTTGTATTAATTCCTGATTCACTTGTGAAGCTGCTTCAACTGCTAAATCGAATTAAGTAAGCAGGTGGCAGCAGAGCTTGTCTTTTAACAATCCTTCAGCACTCAGTACTTCTGTTCCAGGGAAGGAGAGAATAAGCACAAAGTTTTTCTAGAACTTGCTCTTAGAAGCACAGCCTATGCTTTCAGCACCTCCGATGCCTTACTTGTTAGTGGGAATGTGTTTTAAAAACCTATCTGTTCTGATAACTGAACAGACTGGACAGCTACTCAATGCACAATTCATAGACCAATTGCTACTGAACCAATGGGATTATTCCACTTGGAGATTACAAATGAGAACACAGGAAGAAGGAATTTGCTGTAACAAAGGAAACTAAATTTTATGTGTATTTACCTGTTTTCTCATCAGACACCAATGTGCGGAGTAAGAGGAAGGCAGAAAAGGCTGAAATACATTCAGGATGGGGGGGGCGGTATCATAATGAAAGGTATACTGAAAGGTTAAAAAAAGAATAAAATATAAAAAAAATTCTAATGCAGAGAGCAGCACACTATGAAGTGTTATGTAATTTGCTGCTATAAACCCAGCTCTGAAGTAAAGTCTTGGTTTTGACTGTACAGGCTACAGCTGGATTTGAGGACCAATATTACACCAGTATATACTCCATCACTTTCATTTTAAAGGAAAAAAGTTTAAGGAAAACTTAGGATAATTACTCTATAAGTTGTCCCTGAAGTATGCTGAATGTATCCTGTTGAATACTCTGCATGTTCAATATGTTGCTACAAAATTGTTGGCTTAATTACGGTAAACATGTCTTAAAAAAACCCAAACAAACATGCAATTGAGTTATGACATGCTGTCAGCCACTTCTTTGAGCATCCTACCAATTCAAAGGAAAAGGAGACATTTAGTTTACTTAAAAGTCTAAACTCATTGAAATTTGACTCACACAGAGGTAGAACTGTCACTTACCAAAGGAGTTTGAAAGAAGAGACAGAACGTCAACATAAATAAATAACTATATAAATAAAAAATAAGCCTGCTGCTCAGCACCTACAAGATGACGTTATCTAAACAATAAATAAGGACATTTACTGTGCTGGAAGCGATACCGATTGAGAGAAACTGCAGGAGACAATTTTAATGAATATCACTTTCTGACCTCAAAGGAAGTAGCGCTTGTCAATGTGTATTTTTAAAGCAGGCATATTTTAAAGCACATCGCGTAATTATGCAATTTGAATACATAATCAGGCTGATAAAACTCAAGCCCAAGAAGCTGCCGCTACAATATTGTCTACGAGAATGGAAAGTGAGGGTGAATAAACAAGAGAGCAAAATTTTCAATACAAATACCTCTTAGCTCCTCTTCACTAAACTGTGAATAACGTCGCTCTTTGGAGGAACCGTCTCTGCGCCTATCCGGTCTGTTTCTCGTAAGCCCTGGTCTGTCGCCTTCGCCTCTCAGCTTTCGCAGCTGCCATCATTACGGCATGTCTCGCCTGCCCTTCTCCCCAGCCCACTCCACAGGCAGGTGCGAGGCTCTGCCTGGACGAGGCCCCCCCGTGTTACACTCACCTATACCCACAGCAGCTTCAGGAGGTAGCGAAGCTCCTCCTTTTGCTCTGCCCTGAGCCAACCTGCAGCCTGCCAGGGGCCAGCCCAGCCTGGCGCAGGGCCCGAGAAATTAAAAAAACCAGCATGCTGCTGTCCTGGCTGCTGCTCTGGGCACAGCTCCCTGAACTAACCCACGCTGCTCTCCGGACTGCGATGTCACTCTGCTGTTTCAGCCAGGCCCCAAAGGAACAAGAGCACAACTGCTTTGAAGTTGCCCGTAATATTGTTGGTGCATCATTGAACTCTGTAGCGACCACTTTCAGTCTCAGCTCACCTCTTTTTCTGTCCCAGGCATATAGCTCCTTTATTCCCAGCTCCTCCAAGGACTTGGTAAGCTCCAGCTCCTCCCCAGTGATGCCGTCTCGCAGAAGAACGATGTGCTCTTGACTGACTTCACACTTCTCACAAATAGCTGGGATGATGCTGTGGAGAGGCACCTCTGGACTAACTCGAACCACAGCCTTCTGCGTCTTCAGGTAGTTCACTACCAGCCTCACAGATTTCTGCAGAAACAAACACAAACTCTCAGCTCTCCTGCTGATGGCTAGGCTCTCTTACAACGAGAAAGGCATTGGGGACTTCCATACTGTCTTGACTCCTCCCAGGCAGATTTACCACACTGCAATAAATATTATTAAACCCCCCTCTCCAAACTCAGAACTCCCCTGCCAACTAAGGAGACATTCACAAGAACAGGCGAATAAGGAAAAGGAATCGAGGCAGACATAATTTGTCATTGTTTACAAGTACCACTCTGAAAGGCGTGACAGTGTAATTAGCTATACAAATTCAGAATAATAAAAATTTCAGCAAACATATTTGGCAAATGGCTACTTCTGATTCTTCACAATACTGTGAAATACATTTATTAATGATCGGTCTTCTCCCATATCTTCAGTAAAGATGGCAAACAAAATACCACCAAAACCCTATCTACCTCCACGCAATCCCACAACCCTCATTTCAGCCACTATTACAAATGTCAGCCACCCCAGTCTTCAATCAAGGGTCTTTGTAAGAACAGGTTTCCATCTATTCAACAACATGCAACATAACATTTTGTCTAAATGCTGGAGTCCAGACTAGCACCTGCCAGCCTGCATGCAAATCAGTGAAGCTAGCAAAGCAGGTTATAGTCAATCTCAAGCCTTTCCCATCTGGTTTGAAGACACAAAGACTGCAAGAACTGCCTGAAATCACGGGAACGAAAATGATGTTTCATGACACCATTTTAGCCCTACAGAGTACTGACCTCAGGGACCCTTGGCAGAGGTCGCTTTGTCTTCTCTTCAGGAACCTTCTCTTTCAGAAGTACCGTCTGTACGTCCAGTGCTCCTATCAAAGTGTTTGGCTTGTAACTCAGAGGTTGTTGAGTTCCCGAAGACTTCAGTTCAAGACTATGTTGGGACGGATTTAAGCGATACTGGCTGCATAAATCAACCAATAGATCCATCACAGCTTTACTGCAGGGAAGAACACATTCACTGTTAGCATGAGAAAAAAAACAGTTGCTAAAAAATTTACCTCAGTTTTAATACAGGAGAAAAAAAGACAATACAAACCGTGGATGTGTCACTAGTTAACCATCTTTCAGAGGGAACAGTGCTAATGCTTTGAAATGCTAAACAGATCAGATAAAATGTTAGGAGTTAAATATATTTGCACTTCAGTGTGCTTTTATGAGCTGGCAATTAACTATTCACTATGAGGCAGACAACAGTGCCAATAAGAGCACTAACAAACACAAGCTGAGAGCGGACAAAGTCCATCTTATCTGTTAAATCCATACATTAAATTCTCCAACTCAAATCCTGTTCTTTAACATGAAGACAAGATCTAAATAAATGATGCATTCATGGTACAGTGAACTCTACCTAGATTTGAACCGTCACATAATGCAACTTTAAATGGAGCATTTAAATCTGGAACAAAAGGTAGACAGGATTATTTCTTTTTCAGCTTACAACTTTGAGTTGTCTCCCCACCCCAAATCCACTTGACACCAGCAATATTTCCAACTACAAGAGATCCCTTCCATATTTATTTTGGTGAGAATATTAACCCTGAATAAAAACATCTGATTTCAAGTATTTGCATTCTCAAGAACTCTTATTGCAGATGTGATTCTTGAACCACAAGATTAAGAGAGTCAGTCACTGCCCCTCTCTTATTCCATGCCTCTGTACGGAGGTACTCCATTTTGCGTCAATAACTCAACATTCACTGGAGCTTGATACTGCCTGACGCAGTGGATATGAACTATGTTCCTCAACACCCAGAAATTCTCTTCTACCAATGTACTGAAGGGTTCTTTCTTTTCAACCTTCCTCCCTAAAATTCCATCCAGGATCAGAGAAAAGAGGTTTATTAAAACTGGTTACATTTCTGAAAAGCTTTGGTTCCATAAACCAGTATCTGTCATCAACAAAACAACGTGAGTTGAAAAAAATTACCAGTTGTACCTGAAGCCTGTCATATACATGGGATATTTCTCTTCTACCAGGAAGTAAAAATAAATGCATAGACAGCATATTTGCCAAAGGAATTGGCATGCCTTCTAATGTGTAAACTGGTGAAACTGTATACGGATTCCAAATGCAAGCAAATTCAAAGAAAATAAAATCCTTCACAGGTTATCAGCTACCACCATTACAACCGCAGCTCAAGAATTGCCCTTCAACTGTGAGCTGTCAGCATCTGGGAAAGTACTCTGTGGTGGGCTGCCCATCTTCTTTCTACATATATGTTGTTGGCCAACAACTGCTCAAGAAGTTGGGGAAGAACCCTGGAGAGCTACTGGCGAAGATGACGAGAATGGAACATGAGAACAATCCCTTATTAAGAGGCAAAAGACTAAAATACATGTAGGTGACAGCTCTTCCCACGCAAGCGATGAGAAAGGACCTTCTTTACAGTAACCTATTTCAAGTTTAACTGAGTTGCGCAGTGTGAGCTGAAAAAGTGGCAAGCGTGGAAAATTTGAAATAGGTGATCACATTGAAAAGAGAAGAACACAGTGAGAAGATGATGACTGAAGATCAAACAGGGAAAACAGATGTCATTAATATGTATAGGAGGCTTCAGAAAAACAGCGCTCTGTGGTAACTGCTAACATAGGCAGCATCTAAACAGAAATACGTAGTATCTAAATCGAAACTGTATCAGGTCATTTCACAATGACTTATTCTGGCACTGTCCCCAAGTTGCAAATGCCTGTATTTCACAACCTTGTTTAAATCATATGCAACACGCCACACACCAACCAAAACATTTACACCTACTTAAGTCCAAACTATAGGAGAACCCCACCTACACCAACGTTTACATGAATATTCATTAAGCTGTGCAGCAGTGAGCATTTAAAAAAGTGTTAGTCCGCTGATAAAGATCTCAGCTTGTCTGTTTACAGACATATTTCTTTTAAACTAAAATTTGCATGTGTTCTTTTCCCCTCAGCCTTATTACTATTGTTTCACAGAAAAGCAAATAACCTGGCAGAACCGCAATACATGGTGTTCTATGTGCTAGACATTTCTATTTAATGTGGAACGCTAATATATTTCTGTAGTGCATAATATTGTGATAATTCATTCAAATTTGGACAGTTATCTTGCCTCACGTAAACTATTTCATCAAAAACACTTAACCCCCCCCCAAACCCGCAGCTTGATTTTAAATGGGAGTTTTATTTCAAGTAACTCCATGTATATGCCACAAACAGAAGAGAGCCACGAAACACAGCAAAGAATGGTACTGAGCCCTCTACTAACCTAGACCAACTTTTCTTTGTAACCTTGGGCCGAATACGGCTGGAACGAGATGGAAGCAAAGGACTGACTCTTTGCATCTTCCAAGAGATGGAAGAGTCAGTCCTTCCTTTGCTTCCGTCTTGTTCCACACGTATCTGCACTTGATTTTAACCTGCTTTTGAGACCTGGTGGAGAGCATATTCTACTTTGAAATTCAGGCAGGTCGGATCATAAAGGATTAAATCTAAAGCTGAAATGAAGAAGTTAAATGTCTCCTGCCTCTCCAACTACTCAGCTAAGAAACACATTACTTTCTTATTTTAATAAGATGTTGCTGAAATTTTGGGTGGGGAGACCAAACACTTTCTGACAGACACCAAACATTAATGACTGATAAGCAAACACTAGAGCACAGAAATAAAACTGGAGGATGCACCCAGTTTAAGATTCAGACAAGATGGTTCAGACAACTATTCTTGGCAAAAGAAAGTACTTTGGCTCTGTCCTGATAACCTATTACTAGGCTGTTTGACATTTAACACCAATACTGGACAGTAAAGAATAACTACTTTGTCAGCAATATTTATCAGGCCGAAGTCCTGATCAAGTTTTAGGGTGTCAGACCACTTGTGTCCTGTTGTTCACCAGTAAAATGCAGCAAAGACGTCTATAGTTTAAGAGGCAGAAAACATATGGGCTGTTTTGGGTGTGGCTCGGCTTAATCTCCTTATTTAAAATACAGTCTTGTACGTCTAGGAAATAAATGTGTTGGACAAAGTTGTACTTTATCAAATGACATTGACTTTCCTATTACATTCTATTTTCATGCTACAAATACCTATAAAAAAATCTCAAACTGAAAGAAAGAATCTTCTTTATTTAGGTCAATGCCAAAGACACATTAGGAATCTAAAGTGACAAATGACTGGAAAAGAAAAACAGTAGCGTAAAGGGGGTGACCTCACGTCTCTGATACTTTCACTATCTGCATTTAAAAACAGGAAATAGCATTAGTCATTATTTTTTTCTCATGCTCTAAAGCACAGCAGGCACTTCATGAAAGGATTGGAGGTTTTCCTACACAACCAGAAATGTATACAATAGCAAGCTGCATCAAAAGCGGTACAGGAAGCGTGATAAACAGATACTCATAAATGCTTTCTGTTTCTTTTCTGATTTTGCTCATGTATATTTGGCTCTTATTTTCCATAACTGAGCAAGTCCAGAGAAGGAACACCAAGATGACACACAAGAAGGGTTTGCTGAGCCTTGAGAAGAGCGAAGAGAAATCTCGCTGCTGTCTGTAAGAACCAACCGGTAGGCTTACAGAGCCGGACACATCTCGGCCGTGAACAGCAAGAGGGCAAGAGACAAGTGCCAACATGGGAAACTCCACGTAGGTACAAGGCAACATTTTTTTCACGACAAGGGTGGTCAAGCCCTGGAACAGGGGTACAGAGAGGTTCGGAAACCTCCTCCCTGGAGGTATTCAAACGTGCCTGGAGACAGCCCTGAGCGACCCGCTCTTGGAAGGTCTGCACTGAGCAGGGAGTTAGAGCAGGTAAGTTCCGGTGGCCCCTGCCAACTTAAATTACTCTCTAAATTAGTCCAGTAAGATTTTTATTTTTTTTTTAAAGCCTACATTGAACTACTGTAGTTTTGACCTGACCCCTATTTAGTATTTAGTTAAGCTCGTTTTTAACACTTTTGCTGTATATGCCCTGTTCGTCTTCTTCTAACAAGATCTCTTTCACATTTTACCAACCTGGGCTGATTTCACACCTTCAGTCTTTCTTGAGACACTGTTCTGTATGTTGAGCTATAAGCCCACAATTAATACCACTTAAGAGTCTTTCACTGAGAATTATGCGAGAATATTCTTTCTGTGATGACATTAGCCTTATGCTCCATATAACACAAACTCTGCACTGAGCTCTGTCCTCCAGTACTTACAGAATGGGAGTACAGCTTCAGCTAGTTTATTATTTGTTCTAGTATCCTGCTCTGTGTGCACCACATGTGTGAGAGAATTTGTATAACATGTAAGATAACAGCAGGAGCAACAACTGTCCAGTCTACTCTTCTGCTTATCGGTCATCCATGTGCTGACAACTCCAAACCAAACATCATTTAGCTTCAAACATGCCCATTTTTCTGCAATGTATTTCAACTACTACTATAAATGTCTGTATCTGCGTTAATGAGGAAGTCCTTCTCAGTGGCACTCAGTGTGAATGGAGAGACATGCATCATCCCTTTATTTATAGGTTACCCATTGGAAGTGTTACCTGTGAGAATCACGAACAGAAAAAGTTTCTGGTAACTCTTGTGAGCCCTTCCACTTATTTTCTTACTAAATGTCTAGCAATCGCCTCTGTCAGACCTGCTAACAGTTTGTGTGGATCTGCTACAGATCTATATGCATAAAATGTATAAGTGACCAACGCCCTGCCTATTCTTTCAGCACATCAGTTAGTGCTCATACAACAGTACAAATACAGATTACTGGTGGGGGTATTTTATAATCCTTTTCAGGGGAGAAAAGGCTAACAGTTTTTCATGAATTCTTCTACATGTTTTACAGCAGAGTTCACAGGGACCAATCATTTCAAAAAAGAAAACTGTTTTTTAATACTATTCTATTGCTGCACACACTCCTTAGAGGACTCAACTTTGTCCTAAAATCTGCACTACG
Organism: Haliaeetus leucocephalus; assembly: GCF_000737465.1. Classification (NCBI taxonomy): domain Eukaryota; kingdom Metazoa; phylum Chordata; class Aves; order Accipitriformes; family Accipitridae; genus Haliaeetus; species Haliaeetus leucocephalus. The sequence goes on along the minus strand of NW_010972439.1, from coordinate 2,665,877 downwards.
TATTTCCAAAATCTAGAATAAACTGTGTGTTACAAGATGGCAATAAACTCTTAAAAAGAGACTGTCAGCTTGAGTTAACTTTTATAAATAAATCTACTTAAAAATTCCAGATTCCAATAAAATATCTTTAAAGAGCACACTTGCTTTTTTTCTTGAACTATCCTTCAACAAAATTCAATGAGAATTTTCAGCCCTCTTGCTGATATTTATAGGAACTTTCTATTATCGAGAACAAAGTAAAACTAACAATGTGCTGCTTTGCTTACATACAATGAACAAATTCAAAGAGATGATTTTGACTTTTAGCTTGGTTCATCTATAGTAACCTTAAGTGATACTAATTAGCTACAGTAGTTATATTTTCAAACGTCCTCTAGTGTACTTCAGTGCTCTGTGAACTGCTTTCCTGAAATTACAGAATCATTTTTCATTATGATGATGCCCAGGGCAAGGTTTTGCAAATTTTTCTGCAACAGAAAAGCTATTTCCCCAGGTTACCCAAAAGCAGATTTTGCAGAATGCAGTTATAATGATGACAATGAAAATACTGAAGATTTATAGCAGTATAAACAACAGCAGAATTTGTCTGAAATGTCCTTCCATGATATCAGCATAGGTAAAAAGAGTGAACAGGAAAAATACAGTATTACCTGCTCTGGCTCCCATACTTGCTTCAAGCTAAATGAAACTTTTTTTTTTTTTTTTAAAATCCAGTATCTTTATCATTAAATGTTTACCTCCGAATATCATTGTACTTCATAGCTGTCCAGTTTGCAATGCCAAAACAATGCAAAAAGATGAAAAAGCCTGGGCTTTCATCCAAACCTGGAGACTTAAGACAGTTCACCCCGTAAAAATTTCAGATGCTCGACATTTTTTTTTTTGTATTCTACATCCCTAAAAACGTAACCAGTGTTAATGTGCAGGAAATTTCATCTTCCAGTGGTTAGAAAGAACAGCAGGACACGAGGTCTGTTCACAGACCGATGCCACTATAATACAGAGCTCATTATAGGGTATCCTCTTCTTATTTCATAACTTGTTAGGATGATTTACTCCCCTCCTCAGTTTCCATAATCTTCCACTTCCCACAGCTGGCTATCAGTGCCTGACATTTGTCACCAACTCTCCACTCCAAGTGCTCAAGACAGCGCTGAGGGAGAACACCTCCTACTTAGGTTAGGCATTGGTGGTACTCAGATGAGCAGATTAGCACAGGCAGGAATTTAATTGCTGCCTAAATCAGGGGCCTAGACCTGTCATGCAGACAATGGAGAGAAGTGGACACCTTCACAGAACAATGAAGAGAACGTTTTCGTTGTTTAGAGTGCTTAACGTAGACGATATAAATAACCCCACAGAAAGATCTAAGGTTTAATTTTTGACATTTCTTTCAGGTTTTAGTCAACAAACTAAAGACTCTAAAGATCAAAATACTCAGTCTCAGTGTATGTGACAGCAATGGTAGTGATAATAAACACCTATACGAGAGACAGAATGTTTATTGTATAAGGATTTTCCATTTGTTCTCCGCTCCTGTAGCTTGTATGTTCTTCAAAAGGTCACATTAAAACACCACTCTTGTGCTCTTGGAGTGTGTGTTTTCACGGGGGTTTTTTTTTTGAGGGAGAAGAAAATCTTTTCTAACCATATGGCAATTATGTATCTTGCTATATAAAATGCTGCATGGAGACTGGCCTCTTGTTAGCTCCCAGATAGCTTGCATTTGCCAATGATACCACCTTTCTTTGGGATCTAATGGCCAGCGAGTTTCATGTCCTGATCTACTTTCCCGGTCTGTTCTCTTCTTTCTGTCATTAAGTCCAAATCTCCCCATAAAAACTTGATCACTAAATGTGTAATTTGAGAGCTCTGGTAAACACTGCTTTCCTTTAAAACCTTTAACATCACTCTGGCTTTGGGGCTGACCCACACAAGTTGCACTGGTCTCCTGAGAGTGGCTAAGTGAACACTAATTTCTACAAGAAAAGTAAGGGGGAAGAATGAAGTATCAGCCACTACACGCTGCTGTACACATCCTCCTCAGCCATCAAAATACACTAATAGACAAACAGCCAAAATAGACTAATATATCAGACCAAAAAGAGCAGTTTTACGGGAATGCAGACTAACTGTTGCAAACCCAAATGTAAAATAAACACACAGCCTGATTTATCAACAGGCATCTCTACATATCCACCTTATCTGGTATTATCACTTTCTACAGTTTCCTGACCACTGCTGGCCACACCATTGTTTGCTACAGTTTCATCACAGTATTGAATATATTATTAAAACTCTTCCAAATTCTTTCTTAAAAGTTGTTAAGTCTCCCTCTTTAAAAACAGTTCTCGCAGAGAGGATGAGGAGAAGAAAGAGCTGCCACGGTGAAGCAAATTATCTCAAAACTGCCTTTCCAATACAATTTGCCCTTGATTGTACCCAGAGACAAGGAGAACCTCTCCCTCTTCCCGTGCAAAAAACCAATACACTTTTATATAGAGAAAAGGCTTCTTAAATACCAGCAGATGCTTTGCTGTCTACACAATCGCAATGTGTTTGTGAAGGCAGGATCTCTGAATGTGATGAATCATTCATCTTCTGAACTTGCTTCTAGGCATGACTCCAGACAGGCATACTGTCAGGACTGCTGTTTGCCAGCAGCACCTACTTCCACTGCACCAAACCCCCTCTGTGTTATGAGGTGGGATACAACCTAAGACTAGCCCAGTAGCACTACATGGAAGAGGCGGATCCATACACGTGCTGAGGGTGATCCATGAGGAAAACAGTGACACAATAGCTGTTAAATACCTTCTTGCCCCAGCAGAGAGGGGCCTTTATACATGGGTCTTGGGACTCTCTGGTACAACAGCTGCCTAAAACGCAGAGAGAAGCACGGCAGAGAAACCCCATCAACTCAGAAAGGGAGACATTAATATCAGCAAGTATGCCCCTGGGAACAGAGGGCGCTAATCAAAGCCTTACCTTCCTTGTACTGTGCTCTTCTGCTCCACCCCGCTGGGTAAAATGACTGTGAAGTCCACTGATCTGTTTATCATGTTCTCCTTCATGCTCACAAGGTTCTGATCAGAAATTACAGCTGTCTCTGCAGGTGACTTGCACTCACTGTGAAATCTACTTGCTGGAGAAGGTTGACTTGGTGGAGGAGGAGCGCGAGCTTTCATTCTTCTCCTTGAAAAATAAAGGCAAGTAGAAAATTAATAACTTCTCGTGACCAAAGTATAAACATGTTACTAACAAAATCTGTTCTCCCAGCCATAATCTCAGATTGCTTTAAAAAGTTCCTCTAATGCAAGCTGGTTTTCTTTATCGTGAAATTTTTCAATAGAGTCGCATTTTATTTTTACCTCCTCTCTAAAAATACGCTACTTTTTTAATGATGCACTCACTCCTACTGTTTGCTTTCCATGCCCCGGGGGATGAATCAGTTCCATAATTAGGATATGAAATAATCATTATTCTGTTGAGTATGAAGCATGCTCCTACGAGGAAAGGAACAGAAATGCTGGGTCCAGTCCAGACCTGACTCAAGAAAGAGTTGTATTTACATAAATGAATGTTTCCTCCAAGTCAGAACGGCAGGAGTGGAGGCAGGGTGAGGTTTCATTCAGCTGTATTTGGGTTCCACAGTACTACTCTGCTTGAAATACTGTCTCTTCCTCTGCTCTGAGTAAGTAGTATTAAATTTGGCTCATCGTACTTCATAGGGAAGCACCATGAAAAGGTCAACCATGAATGATATCACTTCTTTCCATGCAACACTAAGAGACTACAGCTCTTTGAGAACACCCTGAAGAGAACTCATTCTTCAGCAGCAGGCTACGTGCCACGTGTGACATACAGAAAAACTGCATCAACTTCCACCAAACATGCAGTGTACTTTACAGATACAAAACCACCACAAACTCAAAGTTTACTTCACTGGCGAGCTGCCAGACAGATAAGCAACATATGTTCGCTGTTAAATGTCTGAATAGCTGGCCTCATACCAAGCACATGTCTAAAAGGATTAATTCTGATGATTAATATTCCAGTGACCTCTTCTGACTAGATTTATGTCTAGTTTAAGTCAGATTTTAGTGTAACAGATGGAAAAAGCAGTAAAATATTTACTGAGAAATTATTACCCAGGCTTACTGCCTGCATTTTTTAATCTGCCTCTTTTTAGGGTGCAGGAAGAGATTACGGTTCTGCACATCATTTTCACCCTGCGAACAACATAAACAGAAGTCCAGAAAAGAAGAGTACAGAAAAAGCACTCTAACCCTTAAAAGCCTGCAAAGCTTACAGGTTGAATCAGCCAAGGGCAAAACTGTGTTCAGGGGAAAAATAACAAAACTAAAAACAGAACAGGTGAACAGGTTTAATACCAAACCAAACTCCTATTTAATTAGACACAACCTGTATTCTCACAGATACAAAGACTAAACATACAGTTTGGATTACCAATGCAAGCTCCTGGCAGAGAAAAATGCAAGAGCTACATCACATCAGCAAAAAAAGAAGCGTTCAGAAACAATCCCAACCCTCTATACTTTTTAATCAGTATTTGCATTTGACCAACAATTTCTGTGACATGTCTCAACTTGCAAAAAATCACCACACTGCCCTGAAAATGCACGTTTCAGTAAGACCTCAGCAGGACACTGTAAAATTAGCGGTAATGCAGGCAATTCCTTTCATTTCCTGTGTGCATAACAAACAGCATTCTCTACAAATATGTAGGGAGAGCTACTGCCATATTTACTAGCATACAGCAATTTCTCTTCCATGGGAAATTTTCCCTGAACGTTCACTTCTTATCATATATACACCCAATGACTCATGCAGTCATCAGCCACTAACTTGCAGCTCCTCTGCTCCTCCCCATGGAGGTGATGGTAAAAAGTTCAAGGCTTTATTGTTTGTTAAACTACCTCGACTTTCTGTATGTCTGTGAACCAAACTCTTAATTTATACATGTCTATAAAAGAAAAAAAAAGAAATTGGGATTCGTCTTCTGCTCAGATCCCTTTACATTTGGCTGCAGTTGTTATTTGTAAGCAGGTGGTGAGAGACATGGGAGTTTTGCATAAATCCAGATCATGCCAACATAGCCTTACAATCACACAGTGCAACATTTAAGGACTTCAGATCAATTTACAATGATGAAATTCTTCCCTCCATAACATCAACTGCATCAATAGAAGTAGCTACAGAGATTCACATCAATTTTTTTCTTAAAATAAGCTTTTCTTTATTGTTTTTAAAGCTTGTCTTATAATGTGGGGGACAATTCCAATACAGCGCTCCTGACGAAGTACCAAAGGGGGTGGGAAGAAAAGAAGCAGGGAAGTGTCCCGAGACTGGCAGAAACGGGGCGGGGGGGGGAGTTAATTATGATTTACCTGGACTTGTAAATTCCAGATCTCACAGTGAACAGAGATAGAGGAAATAAAGCAATGGTAATAAAATAAACATGAAACTGTAACCAACTGAAACTGAAGAGACTTGAAACTTCAAGGGAGAAGTGAAGAATGCCTGAGTTTTGAAGCTGACGAAGGAGCTAGAAGTAAATTGGGAGTATGCTACACGTGTGTTTGTTCCCTAGCAATAACATAAAGCTGCATCTCGTTTTCTGAAGTAACAGACAAACAAGGTCAGACACCTTAATTCCAATTTATAGCTCTGAATGGGAGTGTGATTTTTATGTGGCCACTTTTTAAGTGGCTCTTTACAGCCAATTCTGCAGTTACAGACCTTGTACAACAGTGCCTGGGGTTAGGGCGGGTTGGGGGGTGTCAGGAAATCAGGCATCATACCATCAAAAGCATCGGCTATACATTGACCAGGGATGTTCACCTTACCTCCATAAAATACATAACAAGGCATATTCTTTTTGGCATTAAGACAGTCAGGGCCTTTTAGACACTACAATCCTCCTTTCCTTTTGTGCAGAAAGGACAGTGCAGGTCTGTTTCCTTCAGAGACATCAGAGAAAGGAAAAGGGGAAAAAAACATTCCCACTACAGTGTCTCTAACCTAGCAACAGTTCAGGTGACCTCATATGAACTTTTCCACAATAGCGACTACATATTCTCTTGAAACGCTGTGACTGCTTTAAATGCCTGGTTTTCAACATTTTCCAAATGACAGATCTCAAACTATTTCAGTGGAAGCAGATCCCTTTAAAGTTCACATTTATAGAGCGATACGTGGCACAGATTTGCATTTCCTAGACAACCTTCTGAAACATCTCACTAGTAGAAAGTAGCCCCACGAACCACCGACTGAAATCCAGCGCTCTAGCTCTACCTTGGATCTGCACAAGCAGCTGCTTTCTGACAGGCTCCAGCAACTGCAGTCGGAAGGTGCCGAGAAGCCTGTTAATACTATAGAATGCGAGTCAGAAAAAGAATTCAGCTTTCTCTGTCAGAGCTACGATGGTTATAAAGGACAATACAAAAGCACTCCATAATAAAAGCCTTTTTGTTCCCCCACTAAAATAACGCACAGAGAAAGCGTGTGATTTAAAGCCTGTTTTAAGCATGGGTACTTTCCACGCTATAAACACAACATACTACAAAGAAGTTGCATACCATTCTTCAGTGTGAGCTAAATTCAAACTAAATTTAGGTCACTAGCAATTTTTTCTCCACAAACATCTTTCACTGTGCTCAGTACCGAAATACTTGGTAAGCTCCCCTACCTGATATTAGTCTGCAAACTTACAAGTGGGAACACTTCAAACCTATGATTCACTCATGGTTACACGAATGCTTCAATCCAGCCCTTGATAAGGAGACAGAGTAAAAACAAGCAGCTGATTTTAATACCCAAATGTACAGTACCTTTTACCAAGGCTTGAAATAGTTAATCTCATTTTACTGTAGGCTGAAGAAATGCATATAGCCATGAAATAATTAGGCAGAATACATAAATAACCTACCAGCACTGTTCTCAGTAACAGTATCAGGCTTCTCAAAATGGAAAACGAAAAACAACAAGCCAACTGACCAGCAAGACCAGTGTTTCTGTAGTACAGCACATAGAAGAAATGCAACAGAAACGAAGAAAAGTTTCACTAGATTAAGAGCGTCAAGACAAGGTAACACAAGCCCTTTGGACCTACACTTTATTAATATATAACTACCAAGCAATAGGATGCAACCTGGACTTTACAATCCCATGCTGAAAAAACATGATCTCTCATCCTCTCTACTTCAAACAGAAGTGGTCCTGGGACTTCCACCCTCATGGCAATGCTATGCAGAGATTGCCTTTCTTCAGATAAGGTCTCACACACGCAAAAAATAACCCCTGATCCTACACATTTCCACCATGCTCAAAAAAATCTGGAATCCTCTCTGCCCCTTAAGGCAAAGGCAACTTAACAAGCACAGGGCAGACTTCATCCCATGGATGTCCCCAGGAGTTTGGCAAGAGCTCCATACTACAGCAGTGTGTAGAATCTGGTCCTTTCTATGCCAAGTATCCCTCTAACCACTCACTTCAAACAAAAAAACCCAACCAAACAAAAACAACAACAACAACAACAAAAAACCCCAAACCAAACAAAACCAAAAACCCAAACAGACCTCAACATAGCAGAATTGTGGGCAACATTCATTTTTGATATAGTGAACAGCTAGCACAGGACCTCCAATCCAGACAAGTCAATTTGCAATCTTGTCAATGCACAAGGCTCGAACAGTTACACTGGCTTTCTTCGTGACATTTGTGTACACCCCATCTCATAATTAGAAGGAAAAAATCAACATGAGAGTGCTCAGCAATGAGTGCAGTACACAAACAGTGTCCCTTGGGTGGAAAACAGGAAACACTGAAGTAAATGTTCTCGACTTTCAGGTGATGGCACTCCTACAGTCCTTTGAGGGGAAATCTATGCACATTGCTGTTTGAGAAAAAAAAGCAGATGAGCACGCTCACTCACTCACTCTGGGAACTTGGACAGCAAAGCTAGAAACCGAGCCCCGAGGCACACCTTGTACTCCAAACCATCAAGACATAGAGAGCACGGTAGAAGTTGCTCCTGCCTAGTCATCTAGCCTGAGAAGCAGATATCCTTCAGAGAACATTTCTTTTTTCACTCTTTGTTGCTCATGGCAAAGCAAAGAAAACCCAGATCACAGGCTGGGAAAAAGACCCACTATATCAGAATTCGTAGTATGCCAAGTTCCCTCTTTGTAAGTAAAATCCTTTCAGCTTCTAGGTGCAGCACCTCAGAAAAATCATAACGCAACACAAATGTAAAAGAAATACAAACAGATTAGCACCAACATAAAGCCACCTCAAGAATTTTAAAAACGGAAAACAAAACTTAAACAAATCCCACAGAGATGGAGAAAGGAAACCAGGAGAGCATGATAACGTCTGTAACCACTAAAGAGGAAGGAGCCCATCCAGACAGCCCTACATTGTAAACCAGAGCTCCATTCCACTTTGCCATCTGTAACACTTTAATTAACCAATTAAAGTGAGGTTTTGGTTTGCTCTTTATTTGGGGGGAGGGGGAGGGGCTGGGGGAGTGGAGAACTAAAAAAAATTGAAAAAAATCAAAAAATATTCCCAATTTTACTTAGTCTATTACAGGCAAAATACACTGATTCGTTACAAGTATGTGCAACACAGGTAACTTACGCCTTGATATGTCTCATACCTAGTAAGTAAATTACAGGACTAAAATATATTACTCTTATACTAACTAGTTTCCGGTATTATTTTACAACATTTTGTAACATTTATAATACTACAAAAATATTGCACTTTCTAAACAGCTGAAATCTTCAGCAGACACCAAGATCTAATGAACCGGATTACTCCCGTATTGATATGGGTCGGGGAACAATTAGGGTTCCCTATGTTACTTTATTTTTTTAAATAAGATTTATTATTTTTAAAAAAACCAACAGTGTTTACTCTGGATTCCCTGGCTATTATGGTATATAATTATTTTACATGTTTCTCTTTTCAAACATTTATTTGAATTTCATAATACTTTTAAAGGATCATTCCATTTCTAAGGCAAGATCACACTGACAGACATGATGAAAATGATTCCCTTGAGGGTGTGATAAAGTCACCCAAAATAGACAAGAAAAAATAATTTGTTTTTGGCAAAGAAATGAAAGTTATTTAATTATATTTTTGATCTTCTGTTTGATTCTACTGATGAGAAACCCTACAGCTTTATGTATTTTAAAAATAAAGTTCTAATGCCAGAGGGGGCGGGGGGGAAGACCAGAAGCAGACTGAATGAGAACATTTGTAGAAGAGGAAGCAGGGATGGAAGTACATGACCATGCTTGCCCAAGGGTGAAATTAAAGAAAATATAAAAAAAGTCACGGTGAGATGATGCGGTCTAATACAAGTAGTTCTAACGTTGTATCTCTAATTGCAAACCTTTCACAAACTTAACCAATCAACCATTACAGAGCATCATGCCGCAGTTTCCCGGTCTCAAACGTACAAGTGAATAAACTCATTGTTATAAAATTTGCTACCAGGGACATCTCCCCAGACGTGACCCATTTCATGAGAGGCTGAGACGCGTCCCAACGCAGGGCAGAGACCAGCGTGAAGCAGGGCACAGCTGCCAGCCCAGGGCACGCTGCCTTCCCTCTGGGCACGACTCCGACTCCTGCACGGACACTCCGTAGCCTGAACTATCGGGAGCTCATCCTCGGGCAGGAACGCCAAATGGTTTGTCAGCCTGTGGCTGGTATCCTCAAATACACTTTTTTTATACATCACCCACACTTTCGATTAAGAGTGCATTACCTTCCAACAAAAGCCTAATCCTCCCTCCAGTCACTGAGGCACTCCCTCAAGATCCAATACAAAGCAGTTCACATACCAGTTTCATGATACAGTCATTTTTTAGGGCCAGAAGAAACCATAAGCACACTAACTTGATTTCCTGTAGTACATGGGCCATGCAATTCACCCCGCTTTAGAAAGCCCTCACTTTCACATGAGTGAAAGCAAGGACGGAGCTGTATGTGGGGTGGGCTTTAACTGATCAAGGAATAACTGCAGCCTACAAATGCTTTTATACCTATTAACCACAGTCACGCCACGAAGCCTAGCAAATCTACCTGTATCAGTTCCCAAAACAAAACAGAACACAAGCCCTAGAGAAAATCTTTTAAAAAGCAGCCAAATCCCAGGATTTGGGTAGATGCCCACTGCAGTTAATGAGAACACTGCCTGAATAAGCACTGCAAGGTCTGGCCTGATAGCTGTATCACAGGACTTTTGAGATACACCCACACGTTCAGTGTGTGGTAAAGACCACACTACGAGCTGGTGCCATCATGTGCAACTCCATCTGGTTGCACATCAGTAAAGAGGAATGAGATTGGAGAGCAGCTAACATAATGTAATTATTTGCCTCATCTGCTGCAACACATGCTAAAGAAAACCAGAAATCTTTCATCGTTAAAGGCAAGAAAGCATAGATGAGTTACTCCATTTTGGAACGTTAAATACCTGCGATCTAAGCTGTGGTACTATTGCATCTCTGAGTCAGAGATACACCAATAGTTTTAACTCTTTAGCTGGGGAGATGTAATCAAAACAAAACCCCACTAACAATTCATACTGGAGGTTGGGTAACAAGCCTCACATTCAAAAAAATTTGGTCTAGAAAAGCTGAAGTAGAAAACTAGCACACTAGGCAGGGATGGTGAAACCTTGCTCTTTTCACAATGACATCTGCTAGAGAAGACTCAGATGAACCAAAGCACAAATAAAGGCAATAGACATTTAGGCTTTAGGACACAAATATGTTTGGCCACCAGCATCTGAGCTAAAACTACCTGCCAGTTTCACACTGACCAAAATAAAAAGATTGCCAAGCAGTGGCTGTTAAAGTGACTTGCAGGGGAACCAGCAATGCATTAGTGCAAAGCATTCAGTGACCACCCCACTTATCAAGTACTGAGCTATTAGTCTCATTCCATTCCAAGAATAAATAAATAAAGGAAAACACTAAGGATAATATCACGATGCTCATGCTCATCTGAAATGTTATGCAATTCCTTCACCTGTGACTAAATCAGGCTGCTTTGCATGGTATGCTTAAATAGGAAAAAAGAATGACGCTATTGTTATCCTACTAATACTTAAGCACAATAGCACTGGTTAGCAAAAAACCCCAAACCTACCATCCCAAACGTACTTAGAGAGACATCCAGAATACTGCTGCTTATACTATAAAATGCCCAAGTCCTGCTGCCAGGGCACTCTGTTCTGTTTTCAGTGCTCTCAAATCTTCACTGAGCTATTTCAAGGATGCTCAGTTACCAGACCAGAGGCTACAACCATGCAGACAGCTACTGCACACCGAGCTCCCTGCAGGTGGCAGATCCTGTGGCTGAACTGCAAAACCCACAAGGTTAAAATATCATTAACTAGTGAGACAACTAGTGAGATTTCTCAGCATTATTCATGAAGTTTTAGTCAGGTTCATGTTGGCTAACTGGATTCTTACTAACCATGCTCACCTGTGGAAAAAAACTGGTGTGAAAACAAAGCCAAGAGTATTTCTAAGCAGGCTGGAATCGCTGCTGGCGTTGTGTCCTCTGCATGTTGTGCACAAACATGCATCCTTCAGATGCACTCACTCTACTACCTGTCAGCTGTGGTTTTGTGAGGACACTACAGCTCTTACCTGTGTGCCTAGTGCCACAACTCCATGCCTAGCTCTCTAGTAACACTCTTAGGTTTGGAAAGATAACTTATTAGTTGGAATAGGTTTTATTAACGCCCAATAATTACATTAGTCTACATCATGTTTATTAATAGCAAACCATGAAAGCAATAAGAAGATGATTTGTTTCTAGAGGGGTCAATGACTAAAGATACAATTACGCAAGCCTGAAATACTCGCACTGTACCTACCGTAAGTGCCCTGAAGTTACAAGTGCTGTTCAGATTTCAGTGTTTTTGTCCTTTCTTCATCTCTTATCAACAATCACTTTCAATATGGCTATTTAAATAAATATAAAAGTTGACTGCTTAGCAACAGTGATTTATACACTCTCCCATGGTGACTTGCACTGTCAATCAAGATGCAACTTCAAGGTGCATTTGAACTGTATTACTGAGCAAATGTATCCCAGACTGTGCTCTATTTTTGTGCCCACAGACTTTCTAACCTCACTACCATCTACTGAGAATCACTCTCTAGAGGCTTGAAGACTCTGTAGATTAGGGCCCTACTGCAGTAAAGTGCTTTCTTTATTGTCTATTTACAAGGGACACAGAAGATGGAATAGTTTTGAAAGAATCAGACAAAAACAACATATATAGCCAGTGAAATTCTGATGTGATTTACTGTGCCAGCTAATTCCTAGTTTTGTAATATGCTTACAAGTTAGCGGGCACTTCAGTGGAAAACTGCTGACATTACTATAGAATAATATTCCTAATGATACCTGTTTCAACTAGAAACAGCCTTAAAACAGTGTCCATCTGACGTGCAGATGGCAAAGAATTATGTTTAGAATGATTACGTGCTTAAATAAGTACCCCTATGGCAAACATTAACACAAGTAACTATGAGCTGACAGGTAGATCATTTCTCATTTAAATGAGAATGCTGTAGGAGGATGCTACCGAAGTTAATTTCACCTGTTCACCCTTGTGCAAACAGATCTCACAGAAACAGGCAGGCAATGCCAGCTGAGGGAAAATTTGCAGAATTAAACCTATGTTATTCCACCTACCTCCAGGACAAAGGTTGTAATTCATCTGTCTATGAATGGTAGCAAGATCAGTTACTTCAGAAAACCTACATGCCCTGATGTACCAAAGAAGAGGGCCCAGACAAAAAGTTAAAGGGTGTGGACCAAAGTAAAGAGGCATCTTGGCTCAGTTCCAGAGCACCCATTAGATCCAAAAGGGCTTCCCAAAACATTAGAAATACATATTCCTAGGTGGAAAATAAATTAACCAATAGCAACTAACTCTGTCTTTACAGGCTGCAGGCCAGAACGTATCTGTGCTCCTTCTGAAACCTAGAGTTAATCTCTTAAGCTAGATGGTCTCAGGCAGGAGAGACACAAAGCACAGCAAGCAGGCCTTCTGAAACCATTTATTTTCCAGCAGCACTGAGCTTTCCTAAAAGGGGGAAGGCCTCTGTGCTTCCTCTCAAGTTTACTTGCCCTTGGAGAAGCACTTGTGATCTTGTCACGGCTGACCTCGCCACAGATTTCTTGGGGCGGGGAGGGGAAGGCTGCCTCCAAGCCCAATGCCCACTGCTCCTATGTGTTCGAAAGTCCAGAGAGAGCTGCTGACACCCTGGAAGATAAACAGGGAGACCCAATTTACTTACTTTGGATTGCCCCATCTAGAACACCAAAGACATGAATGTGCCCTCTTTGTTCATCTACAGTTAGCCTGTAAATCCTCACTCTGTAGAAAACTACGTCACAGAAGAAGCCAGCACCAGAGCTACAGGGCTGACAAGCTTCTCTTTAGAGCTAGGAAAAAATCCCCTAAATGATCTAACGATGTCTTTTTGTGAGATACAGGTTACATTCACTTGCAGAGAAACAGAACCAGAGATACCAGGACATTCCTTATTCTCTCAATCATCTTCTTAATTAGCATTTATAATTCAGTCTGAATTCATACTCTATCACACAGCGAGAAATGAGGTACATCAGTATATTAAAAAAGGTTAATGAAGCAAATATGCAGTGCCAATGAGATAAAGAAATATCCAACTTCAACACAACAGTCTTAACTGCTGTCATAAATACGACCCCCTATTTACGGGATGCCACAGGTGCTTTTATCAGGAAATCCCACTGCTTCAGATGATCTTCTATGTATTTTCCGGGTGCTGATTTGCTTAATAAAATTTCTTATGAGAACCACATATATTGTGCTTTCACTTTTAAGATATTCTGTTCTTTCTAAAAGACACAGGAATTAAGTACTACTTAGTTTAAACTGAAATTTGAGTATTTTGATTTATTAAAAGCAAATCATAAACTTAACTGTAAACTAATAAACCCTACTCCAGCTCTACACTGGAGCTGAGACCTATATTAATATAAAACCAGAAAGTCTGATGAAAAAGAAAACTGAAAATGCTAAGACAAAAAAATACTTTCAACACCAAACAGCTGATTAGTAGGACTCTGACACTTGATCCTGATTATCAAGTAGGAACAGCAATGTTTTAATGATTTTTAAATGTCAGCAAAACTCAGTTGTTTAGCTAGCTTCCATTTAAAATTGTTTAATGTATCCTGTAGGCACACGTGGTACTTAACGGATTTTAAATCTTGCAGAACAAAAAAGGATGTGGTATCAACTGAGCACTCAGCAACCTCATGCAGTGCAAACTAGAGCATGCTATGAAGAAAATCTTGATAAATCAGGCATGTCAACACACCCAGGCAGTATCAAAGGAGAGAGGAAGCCGCCTAATACCCTCCTTCTTTATCACACACATTCAAAGTCAGGGATGATTATTCTGGGCATTTTACTCCTGTGTGGCACTGGCTCCGGACACAGGAGACAGACAAGAGTCTGGGCCATTACGGACTTTATAGAGTAAAACCAAGACCTTGCATCACCCCTGTCAGCCAGACTGCAAGCCAGTGGAATGGTGTTACATGTTACAAATGAGTAAACATTACTAAAAGAGCGAAGGTATCTACCACTTAGGAGCTCTAAATGCTACTCGGAGATAAGCCAGTGCAAACACGCTTGAGGCTGCTCTGTAAGTACTGATGGGGCATCACAGCAGTGACAGCACGGTTGTGTAGACATGCCTGAGCTAGCTGCAAACTCAGCAGAGCCTACAAAACCCAGGCAAGAAGCAGGGCCTATTAAACTACCTTGTAACATGAACTGCCATAGTTACACTAAAAATGGCAAAAGGCGCACATACCTCAAATACCAAAACACATGATCGTTTAGAGCTGACAGGATAATTTAGTCTTAACCAAGAGGAAAGATTTCTGTCTCCTTGTCAAAAGCAAAGAAACAGCAACATTAATGGTGTCTGATTTCCTTCAGCTTCCTCGTCTTGTCAGGACGGATTTTGATATCAAAAAAAGCCTCACTGAAGGTTTTCTCCATTCTGGAGCACTTAATCACTGTCTTCAACTCCGGACCTTATCCTGGAGTTACCCTCTCAGTGGAGTGGTTATGAGACCTCTCCTCTCTACCAGCCTCCAACTTTCCAAAGACTTTTAAAAAGCTATTATATTAGGCTTATCTACCCCTCTCTCAATTGAACTGAAATCAAACCAATGGCTGAAAAAACAAACAGGCAAAGAACACCATCAAATAAACTTCATCTTGTATGAAAATCACATTAAATCCTGGCATTGCGTGGCTACGCAAACTGTTGGCAGACTATGCTGAAACAAGGGTGTCTGTCCCATCTGAAAGCTGCCACCTGGGAACACTGAGTGAAAACAGAATAGGGAAGGGATTAACTACAGCATTTCCTCCTCACAACTGATAAAAACCAAAACAAAGAAATCTGGACTCGGTGAAGTCAATGGAGTTTCGCCACTGACCTTGCAGAAAGCCAAGTTTTCAGCCTGGCAGAACCTCAGCAGAGCTCAGTTTCATCTCTGCGTTGACAGCTCTGCTTGCTGCCTCACCCAGCTTGAACACAACTTTCAAGCACCAGGACAAAGCCGAGCACCAGCAGCATCACACCTAGAGAAGCTCTGGGGTGCTGACGGCAACAGCACGGTACTGCCCTGGGCATCCAACCAGCTGCCTTTTAGACCTGCAAAGGCACAGTTCTCTTATGTTCTTACTACATCTTATCGATAACTGAAAGTATCAAATATAACTAATGTATTAAAAAAAAAAAACCAAACAAAACGGAGATTAAAAATATCAATTAAGAAAGCAAGCAAGCCTATCTTCATGCATTACCACCCTGACTTTGTATCATTTCCGATTCTAAAATCGGCCAGAGGGGTCAAGGAAACCTGAGGACGCAAGATGAAGTCAGAGCTGCCACACCACAACATCTTTGGTCACCTCCTCTGAAATAGGAAGGTCAGTGGCATAGTGATAATTGGTGAAATTACCAGCATACAGAGAGCACTCCCTGAGCCAGGGCCTAACAGTTGCTCACTTGACACACGCTGGCACCGTTCTTCCCAAAGAGGGATGAGGACACTCCACTGCTAGCAAATCTAGCATCCTCTGATGTTCATCGAACTTTCCCAGCCAGGAAAATCCGGGATGCAGCTTACAGAGCAAGGTTCCTCCAAACACTCCTCTTCTGCTGAGCCCAACACAAACTGCACCCAGGCAAAGCAGCAAGGCAGGAGAAACACAGAGTGAAATTTATCAAAACAAAAGCGAAAGGGACTTGCTTTCCTAGCTGTGTCACAGTTTTCCACGCTGAATAGACAAGCACAGATGGTGAAAAGGGAGCTGAAAGATTTAAAGACAGCATTTCAAGTTTCTGAAAGTCAGAGCTAGCCCCTCAACAAATAATATAAAGTTCCAGTATTTCTGACAGATCCTCCAGAAAATTTACTGCCTTTTATTTTGGAACTAAACCAAAAAAGCATGCATACGTTTCCCACTTCCTGAAGCGAAAGTAGTAAGCTCCAGTGTAAGATCTTGTCTATAACGCTGTTTGAGTGCCGTGCTTGAAATATAGGCCATAGCAAGGCACGCATACAAGCTTTTCCCCCCTCTCACACCTCCTTTTATAGAACAAATTGCAGCAAAAAAAAAAAAAAAAGTATTACTGGTTTATGTAAATAAAACACACTTTTTTCCACAAAATTCTACCTTCAAAAGGTAGACTATTCAAGAGGTCAGGTTAGTTAAAAGCCATGTCATTATGCGAGCTCTATTTCAAGATTTTGACAGTCCTGTTTATCTTACTGCAACAGACCATGTGAAATCTTACATTCACTGGGCTATCACAGGCTCATGACATATCCCAAAACAGTACTGCTGTGTGGCTCATACATCGACAGAACTAAACAAAAGCATTGGTAGCTTTCATTACTCAAACCTAAATTTTGGTTTTTTGCTTCTTTACAGCACCAAAAAAAGCCCCCTCCTCCTCTGCGGGCTACCTGGTTAACTCAGGTGTGCTGAAGTACATCTGCCTAATCCCATGCACATCTGCCCACAACGAGTCATTAACTCAGTCCTGGAGCAGGAAGGAAAGCAGCAACCAGCCTTCGCCCCATGGACCGAATGAACGCTGGACCCAAGGAAAAAGCAGAGAGTAACCAAAACCAGAGCTGGGCGGAGGAGTTGGGAGGAATTTTTACTAACACAGGCACCAGGACCACCAGGCTTCTTCCCACAGGCCACCACTGAACCTTGTGTCCTTCGTCTAATCCTAGCCCTGAAGAAACGACAGTGATGCTGTCCGAGTTACTCCTGCAAGCTCACCCAGCCCCTGCCCTTCAAGATAAATGCCACTGAATCAGCAGGGACTACACACACCAGCGTGGGAAGGGTGCAGTGTTTTGCTGCACTCTCCTTTCAAGGAAATAAAAGCATCCCACACCAGTGGCTGCTGCACACTGTAACCGAGAAGAGCACAGGCATCCTTCTCACCTTCACAGGACGTACAGGATGTAAATGCTGCTTTCCCCTTACCCAAATGATACCATGCATACCTATTTGATGTAGTAAGAACGTTACCAGGCTGTATGCCATTGCCTCTGCTTCTGAGTCAGGGGTAACGTATGAGAAGTAGGATTAAATACTATATAAATTGCATTCATTATTTAGATTCAGCTACTTCTGTGCAGCATTGCTTTATGTTCCATGCAACTTCTGATACAATACTCCTCTACAGTATTTTGAATGAAGAAATTACGAGAGACATCTACTGACACAGGCACAAGCAAAGCAGGCTGATCGCTTGTTGTTGCTCTATGGAAGGATGTCACCGAACGGTGCTGGCAGAGCAAGGATGCTTCCAACCCAGACTGCAGCCACCCCAGGCCTCCTCGCAGGCTAAGTTCAGCATCAGAGAACGGGGTCACGCAGTGAGGGATGGATGTGCTCAGAAAACTGCTAGACCAAACTTTTTTTTCCTCCCACCCTGATTGACTAGGCTATTAAATGCCAAAAATATTACCATGCAATAACGGAGGACATAAGAGATCTGTAACCATCTGTGTGTCATCACTGCCCATGTTCAGAGCTAGGGAGAGAGACATTGCAGGCATTTACGCACCATGGAGTCATTTGTTGGCTATACTGTCAATATCAAATCCTCACAAGGGGATGTGCTGGTTTTGACAGAGCAGTTGGTCTGCTAGGTCCATAAGCATGGTAACATAGCACGCTGAAGCCTTTGCCTGGCCCGTGAGTGTCAAAACCTGTGTTGCTTCCTATCAAGCATCATGTATTCTTTGTGCTTTGTATGAGGCAGCACATGAATGCCTGGAAGCAGAAGTCTCCTAACATAAGCCTGACATAAGCAGCAACACAAAAAGTCCACCCCAAGTAAATCAAACACATACATGCATGCATGCGCACACATAAAGATGTACCAAAATGCTATCTGCAAGCAGTCCTGTTTCCCTGTCAATATCCAAAGACTTATTAGTGCATCAATCTTATTCCAATTATCCTGACCACACTGCTGTTAAAAGCAAGCTATGCTTTATCACAGATGTCCCTGACCACAGGATTAGGTCCAGAGAGATGGGGTAGGAAAAGAAAAGCGAGAACTTCATTTCACCACAGCTTCTTCTCTCAAAGTAAATAATGAATCAAAAGTTTAACCTTTCACTGAATACGTGGCATGTCGATAGTCTTGGCAAATGACAACTAAATTAAACATATATGAATAGTGTCACATAACAAGTCTAACTGCTTATTTTTAAACTTGGAAGAGTCTGAACAATTGAAAAAATCTGGGTTGGGCTTACAAAGTAATTCCACACACCCTTTTCACATACTCAATCTACACAGCTGGTAGTAGTAGATGGCACTGAAAAGAGAGAAGAAATCTGAAACAGAAAGACAAAAAAGGAAAAACTTTCTATGCTCATTATATTAATGAGAAAATAGTATGTAGCAGAATATTGTTTTTAAATTTCTGCTGCAGAGAAGGATGGGACAGGCTTAGGATGAGAAAAAACCTCTGTGTATGATATTAAAGAATCAGTGCTAGCATGAAAAAACACTTCATAAAAATAAAATAGCCTAACCTTAACTTCACTTAGTATCTCCCTTGAATTAGGAAACTTAAACCCACGAGGCACTGGTGTCAAGTAGACAAGCAGTGTGCTTTTGCGTTTAAATTGTGCATATACATACAAAAAGCGAATTTCTGTCAATCCTTAAACACCTTCACTGCTGAAAGAAGAAACAACTAATGTTAACAGAAATCTTATCTTGGCTTCATTTGGTATTATTTAACGAGTAACTTCTACAGCTAATTAATTCAACCACTTTGCAGTTTCTACTTCAGCCCGTCTGAAGAAAAGCCACAGCCATACGCAGCCCAAACACGGCTACATATTTCCAAGTATCTTCCTAGATATTTCCCAGCACCTTGCCAGTTACGCACAGTCCAGTTAAATAATTAGCACCAGTGGCTAAAATGAAGAAGCAGGGAAGAAGTTTCACTTTCCATCTGGCTTCTCCAGTCAAGGACAGCTGCCGGGGAATCCGCAGCTGAGGCAGAAGCAGAGGTGCGGGGCAGTACGGCCCAGCCGTGCCCCAAGCAGACCAGACCCCTCCACCTCTTCCAGCTCACCCAGTTTCTTCTTCTCTGGCAACGCACACACCACAGCAAAGCGCTCGGACACCCTGGAAGCGGCGAGCTAACAGAGACGAAGAGAGAAACGAGGTTTCCCGATGATGTGCCCAGCGATCTACCAACAGGCCAACCTGCAGCACCGGGGCTGCCCGAGACCCGCAGGCGGTTTCAGCGCCAGGCTGTGTGCGAGACAGCTGTCTCTGGTTGTAGAAGAACACCAACCAACAGTGGCAGCTGAGGTCAGCATCAGCAGGTCCCACTAAAAAACAGGTTCGTGCTAAGCCCAGGAAGGCTATGCAGTAAAAACAGTCTTAGGGCCAGTTCATCTCTTACACTGAGCCATCCCACTCGCCTTGACTTCACGTCAAACGCGGTATATGCTTTATAAAACTACACAAGAAAACTATCAAGGCCAATGAGAAGCTTCACCTGCAGCGCAGAGATGGCAGAATTCCTCGTTCTAAGGCCACCACCACGGGATCGCACGCTGCCTCGGGATTTTGGCAAGAGCACTTCAGTCAGGTGCGTTCTGCAGCTTTGGCTGGCGGTACACCCACAGAGGCACTATCAACACAGAATCTCCAATTATTTCAAGAAAAATGAAGTCACCTTTCATTTTTGCCCTCATTTTGTCCCCCACTCACTCAACTCTAGCACACTAGTGATACAGAAATGTGTTACTCGTAAGTCATCAGTTATAAACACTTTTAGACAAACTTTTATCAAACTCCAAAAGTCTACCATTCAAACAAGCTAGACCCCTTCTTTAATTAAAACAAACTTACAAAACTTTCATGAATACAGAGATAAAATAAACCACCCAAGCACGCAGTAAAATCAAAATACACAAAGAAGCGTATAAATAGCAGTTTCTTAAAGCCAACTCAAGAAATGCTACTTCGACGCCAAATGGTCAAGCAAGGCAACTGCGGCTTCCTCTTACAGTAACACAGCACAGGGATGCGCCAACACATCTGGATGGTGGCCCACAGACCCTGTACACTGCCCAAACTACAAAAACCCATCTCCACATTTTTACTTCAGTTTTTCAACTACCTTGTTACTGAAAACATGCCAGTAAGCCAAGGATTGCAAGCATTAAAATACTAACTTCTCACACGGGTTAAGTCAGCAGCAATGGTCTTAAAGAGCCAATTCTGATATTCCTACTAAACTCAGGATCTTCAAAAACATGCCACTGTTTAAAAAAAAGCAACTCATGACAGAGAGGTGCCTATCATTGTAAGGCACCTGTACTCCTGCAGATGTCCTTCTGCTCACACCCTCGCACTCTTTTTTCTGAGTCAAAAGAGAGCTACAGTGGCTCAAACACAGCTCTCTGAGTTCAAGGGAGTTTCCTGATCATTTGCTGTGGCCACCTGTTGGTAAAATGGGTGTGTAAAGCATCCTCAAGGAGTATGTATCTATTTAAATGACTCGCATTTATAGCGTTGCTTCTGTTTTCAGAGCTTTAAAATCTGTTACATTTCTCTTGGGAAGGAAGAAAAAGAGAGGGGGGGAAAAAAGGTATTTATTCATATTTATACTGAACACTTGTCTCTCGATGCTGGCAAGTATTTTTAAGTGTATTGGGTTTGTGGCAAGGTTTTGGTAGCAGGGGGGTTACAGGGGTGGCTTCTGTGAGAAGCTGCTGGAAGCTTCCCCTGTGTCTGACAGTGCCAATGCCAGCCGGCTCCAAGATGGACCCACTGCTGGCCAAAGCTGAGCCCACCAGCGACGGTGGTAGCGCCTCTGGGAGAACAGTTTTAAGAAGGGGAAAAACCAAAATATGGCTGCTTTAGCCAGAGAGAGGAGTGAGAACATGTGGGAGAACCAGCCCTGCAGAGCCCCAGGTCAGTGCAGAAGGAGGAGGAGATGCTCCAGGTGCCGGAGCAGAGATTCCCCTGCAGCCCGTGGGGAAGACCATGGTGAGGCAGGCTGTCCCCCTGCAGACCAGGGAGGTCCACGGGGGAGCAGATCTCCATCAGCAGCCCAGAAAGGAGGACCCCACGCTGGAGCAGGGGGATGCCCGAAGGAGGCTGTGACCCCGTGGGAAGCCCGCGCTGGAGCAGTCTCCCAGCAGGACCTGTGGCCCCGTGGAGAGAGGAGCCCACGCTGGAGCAGGTTTTCTGGCAGGACTTGTGACCCCGCTGGGGACCCACGCTGGAGCGGTCTGTGCCTGAAGGACTGCAGCCCAGGGAAGGGACCCACGCTGGAGCAGTGCGTGAAGAACTGCAGCCTGTGGAAAGGACTCACGTTGGAGAAGTTCATGAAGGACTGTCTCCTGCAGGAGGGACCTCACGGTGGAGCAGGGGACGAGTGAAGAGGAGTCCTCCCCCTGAGGAGGAAGGAGCAGCAGAGACCAGGTGTGATGAACTGACCACGACCCTCATTCCCCATCCCCCTGTGCCGCTTGGCGGGAGGAGGTAGAGAGAACCATGAGTGAAGCTGTGCCCAGGAAGAAGGGAGGGGTGGGGGGAAGGTGTTTTAAGATTTGGTTTTATTTTTCATTACCCTACTCTGGTTTGACTGGTAATAAATGGAACTAATTTCCACAAGTCCAGTCTGTTTTGCCCGTGATGGTAACTGGTGAGCAATCTCTCCCTGTCCTTATCTCGACCCACGAGCCTTTCGTTCCATTTTCTCTCCCCTGCCCAGCTGAGGAGGGCAGTGGTAGAGCGGCTTTGGTGGGCACCTGGTGTCCAGCCAGGGCCAACCCACCACACTAATGAAACGGCAATTCGGTCAGGCGTTTGAGCACCATTCAAGCGAGCACATCAAGGCCAACAGACACAGGACCAGCGAGGCCACGGCACCACCCGGGGGAGCTCTGCCACCCGTGGGACCCCGAGCAGCAGGGCCTCCCGCGCCTGAGCTTAAAAACCCCCAGCTGGAGCAGGCTGGCAGCAGCTGCTCGTACCCCGCGCTATTCCAGCGCTTCGGAGGGGACGCTCCGACTCCTGTTCTTTTAAACGCTATTTTTAGCTACTGCGTTCTTATTGTTCACGATGAAAAACAAATACGAGAGCCAAAAGAGAAATCCCCTTTCCCTTGGCAAAACTGTGCTAATTACACCATCATTACAGAACAAACTTACTCAAATCGCAAAAGGCAAACGAATTCTTGGCTAACTACATTGGCCGGGGGGGCAACAACAACAGTCTCACTGATTTTGTAACAATCCTTACAGAAATAAAATGTTTAATTCCCCTGGTACATGAATCAGCATAGTCCATTACATTAATGGAATAAACCTAACTTAACCAATGAAATAATCTGCTCCTGCAATCTCTTTAACGTAAACATCCTATTACCAAACTTTGTTGCTGAGCAAAATGTCTGTGTGTCAAACCAACAGCCAAATTGAGAGCTTTCATTTTTTTTTCATACTCCAAAAAATAACCATATGAAATTCATTAAAGGAAACTACGCACAAGGCATGGAGATTTTAAACTGTTTCCAGTTGCCATTAATCCAACACAACTAAAAATATATATGATTAAAAAAATGTAAGTATGTATGAAAGTATTTATAGCACTTTATTATTACTTAGAGAATGAGAAACCAGTGGTTGATTTTTCATGATCATTTCCTGATTGTACAGCAAACCCAAGATACAATAACAGCAATGTTACCCTTCTGAAATCTAGTAGCTTAGGACAGAATAGTAGCACATGAATCACATCTTTGGGATGGAAGGCATCAGGAGAAAAAGAAAAAATATGAAAGCTGTATTTGTACAAACTGGAAAAAGAGGAAAAATTAACGTGCGGGAACACAGACAATAAAAATTAAAGACAGACGCAGACAGAAAGAGAAGGAAGATACAGACATATGGCCTGCCAGGTCGATCTCCTCTTGTCAACCGCTGGCAAGAAGGTATGCTTAAAAAGAACAGTGGAGTACTACAAAGCTGAAAAACTGGTAAAAGGATGAAAAAGCCTAAATCCAGCCAGGAAACAAGGAAGAGGAAATACATCCTGTCTTCTGAAAAAGTTCATTATTTTACATTATATGTTACTACTGAACCACTCACGCTCATCACACTCCTATTAATTACCTGTGTCTTAATAAGGAGTAACATTTTACGTTTTCAGCAAAATCCGTAGCCATTAATAACAGGCAGGCAAGCCATCCCTTTTTTAAGACGGAAATTGAGAAAAAGAGTGGGGAGCAAGTGCCCCCTCCCTCCAAAAATCAACAGCAGGGCTGCCAGAAGAATTTGATGCATGAACTACTAGATTTTGCTGCTTTGCCCACACAGGGGCATTAAGAGTTGTGGTTTTCTGAACCTAACCTCCTACAAATATTTTCATTAGCTAATACTAAGAAATCTGTCATCCTGCAACTTGGCCCTCAATTTAAAACAACTTACTTCTATGGGTTTAATTATTTTTTTAAGAATGGAAGTAACACTCCATACAGACTTAACCGAAGGCCATTCAAAGTGACATGCTTTCCAGCTGAAAAGTCTGCATAGAAACCTAGTACTGCCAGATACCCAGTGTATCTGTTCTTTTTTTCAGTAATCTGCTGAAAGCTAATCTTCACTATCACAAGTAAGCCATTGTGTGCAAAAAAAAGACCACTGTCTCTACTCCTGTTGCATATACAATAACTATTCTACAGTACCCCATTTTGGAGCAAGAAGGAAAAGCAGAAGCAGGTTTTTTTTACAGTCAATATAACAGGATTATGCATCATGGGGCACATCCATTTCATGTTGCTGCACATAATTGATGAACTAAAAATAGACTCTTTAAGCATATTCGACTTCCTGACTGCTTATTAGTATCTTTGTGGAAAGTGCTCACCAACAGAGAAATGCTTAATATTGCATCAGTCATGCTTATTCTACAGTTAGATCCAGATCCTGAAGCAACAGTTGTTCGTTTTTCCTCATATCCATTTACTCATCTCTGGTTTAATTCTTGACTAGATATCCTGAACTCATTTTCTGTTCTGCTCTAAATTGCAGGACATCCTGGCAGCACCAGTGGTTGAACTGAAGTTAATCAGCATCACAATTCCTGATTTCTCATGATCTCTCCATCTGATGCCAACTACTATCACAGAGAACTAAGAGAATACTCAAGTTTGAACATGAGCTTCAAAGGAGAGGAAAAAACCATGCACATGAATGCTTTCTGCACTTAGGGATAGCCTAAACCAAACTGTTCTTTCCCACTCTACTGTTAGATCTTGCATGTGACAAAACTTTAAAAATTGCCCTAGCAGAGGAGCTGAAAGATGGGCTAATAGAAGGAAAGAGATCTGACATGTGTCCAAGATTAGAAATAATATTCTCACCAGCTACAGCAGCGGTGCAGATCAGTTTCTGATACACTCAAATGCAAAATGAATTTAGTCCAAGTCAGATCCACAGCTTGAAAACTGAAGAACCCTGTTGGCATGTCGCAGTATTAGATCAAAAAGGCAGCAATTATTTTTTAATAGTAACAGCCAGACCTCTTTCAGCTATTGGATTGCAAGTTCACCAAGAAAGTACACAGCAGGTGAAGAACATGCAAGTCCCCAAGAACAACATATGCTAAAACGAGGATTCCCAGATCACAGTGAGGTAATGGATGAGCTATTACTGAAAGCCCAAAAGGAATCCCACAAGTATGTTTTTAATATATTTTATATCGTTATAAATTTATTCTAGAAGAGCCACTGATATTCTGCTATAGGCAGAGCAACCTTGGTCCTATTAGTTTGATTTAATTCCTGGAAGTGAGCTCCACATTCCCTCCCATTACCAGTCTGGTCTCAGACTAAATACAGAACACTACCACTTCAGAAAAGCTCCCAAAGTTTCTGTCTCTATTTAAGTTTATAGTCCTCAGCTGTCATAATCTCCAAGATAAAATACAAAAGTAGTACAGATTATGATGAAAATTTGGCATTAAGAAAGGACAGACAACTCAGTATCACACATTACTAAACAGCTGTCACACAAAACACATGTATTTTGTTTTCTCAAACTGAAAAAAACCCATGCCTAAAAAAGTTAACGAAATGGTATTTGTTTATGTTGTCTCATAAGAAGATTCAAAATCAAAAAATAAAATCCCTAACTTTTCATAGCAGTGTCAGGAAGAGAGACTGGACAAAAATTATCCCCTCTGTTCTGCGGTAGTGGATGATCTTCATGTGCTTTCACCTCTGGTCAAATAAAGACTGGCAAATGATCCCTTCTGTAAACTCTCTGCTTTCAACTACCCTCTCCAGTCACATCAAAATCCCACGTACCTTGAGGATCTAAGATGTACGAAGCACGAGTTATTATTATAAGCAGCAGCCTGCTTTTGAACACCTCCCTTTGTGCCCTCACCACTGTATTTCAGCACAAACCTACAAGTTAGCATCTGTACCTACCTGCCTGCTAGGGGAACTTGTACAAAAAGCAGTATGAATCTGAAAGCTGAAAATCCCAACTGACGTGTGGGTGAAAAAACAGAAGGACAGATTTCCTTCTTGTTATCTCAGGCGTATCGCTGTACATGTTTCTTCAAAAGTAAAATCCAGAAAGTTATGCCACCTTTCTTTTCTAAAATGACCCATATGAGGTCGTGTATTTATGCCACTTTCTCCATAATGGTATTTTTATTTTCAGGTAGCTACAGTACACCATGTGATCCACCTGGGGAGAGTTTTGCCTGAAATCACTCCAAACAACAGCTTATTTCGTACTGCTGAAGCATCTCGCCTCCTTCATTCATCCTCCCAGGGCAATGAAAGAGAAACCATTTCCGTAGCAGGACTGGAGCCCTGCTTTGTTTTTCTTGATCTTGGATTTATATTCGTAGCTGATCATCAATGAGTCTTTGGTAGCTAAATCACAACAGCTCCTCTGTCTGCAGTCAGCAAGGATATGAAAGGGAAATGACACCCCCCAGCGCCCTCCCCAAAAAAAAGAGAAAAGAAAGAAAAAAGAAAAAAAGAATCCTCTCCCAGAGCCAAACCTCAGTTTACACAGCATGAAGCAATCTCTCCACAAGCTGGCTTCTCTTCTGGGCAGGTTTCATGGGATCGCGGTGCCACAGAAATGCACAGGATCTGCCTTGTTTATGCCCCGTTGCTTTCGAAGCCTGCTCACACCCTCCCCTCTGAAGTGGGTTTATACGTGGCAACGCCTGTGTTATCTTAGAAACGCTTTGGCCAAGAATAATCCCGCACGCAGAAGCGGACCCTTTTTACACCTGCCTGCCGGGCACAGAGGGGCACGTAACCCGGCCGAGTGGTTTCCAGTCGGCATCAACAGGCTTTCCTACAGAGCAATGGAGTCCAAGCAGTAACTTAGCTGGGTGCGATGTGCCAGAAACTCAGCTCCGCAAAAAAGCAGGATGGAGGCTTGAGAGGTACGTGTAGCTGGCAGGAGAAACACGATGGACAAGGCAGACTTGAAAGGGTATGCAACGTGTTGGGGGGAGCAGGGGAGGAGGAGAAATGCTCCATCGTACTGGATATGCGTTAAAACAGGCAGTGAAGTGCGTACACCACTGAAACGCCTTTAAGGAGGGAATATCTGCAAAGGCTCCCATACCAATTGGAGGCTTGAGCCTTTTAAGGAGCGTTTCTTAATACCTTTCCTCTTCACCAAGGCCCATCAGACCTCCTTGGTCTTTGTCCTATGCCACAGAAACCTCAACAGACCTCAACTTAGAAGTGGCATAAACCCTTCACTTTTTTTACTGTAGTCTTCAACACCTCCATTCACACGAGTTAAAAAGCCACGATTATTTTGTCTGAATACTTAAACTGTACTTCGCAACAGCTGGATCTGTTGGAAAAATCCACTGCGATTTCCAACAGTAAAAAAACATCACCTTTGCTCACCTGTTACAGATGCCTACTGCAAGGTCAGGGTCTAGGACAATACTATAACGAAAGGAATAGATAAACCAAAAGACACACAGTGTGAGCTACTGTTCCTCCTTTCTGATGGCAGTGGCGGACTGGAGTGAATTTTGCTCGTTACTGTTGTATTTTAACTTAGCCTCACAGTCCCAGAACTGTGTAATAAAACCGCATCATCCACGCCCCATCCACAAGCGGCAAGATGCAACGCGAGCACAGGAACGCAAGCACAGGTTCTCCGTGCAGGACCTGGGTCACACAGTTAGGGCACCTGCTGTTCCACCGCATTTGCAGAATTTACCTGTCCTAGGGACATGAACTGACTCCATTTCTGAGTCTAGCCCTTGTGTAGCAATTCTAATTTGCAATGAAGTTCTACAAAAATACGTTAAGCCATACGCTAAGGGAAAATATTTCCCACTGCAAACCCAATGCAAAGGGTTTGCTGAAAAAAATGATTGGTATACACGACGTGGATGTACAAATGAAGTTTTCCAAGGTGCTGCTCTAACTTGTACCTGAGGTATTTTAGCTTCTGCAGCAGCTCAGGAACTAGAATAAGGATAAAGGAGGCATCAAACCATGCATTTGCTATGATTTCTGCGCTGCTTCTCTCCCAGAAGATGCAGCACTGAAGCAGCCCCCGGGTCTTTACATAAAAATCCACAGAGAGACTTTACTTCAATCAGCCACTTCCAAGGAGGAGTCTGTTTTAACCACAATTTCAAAGGATATAAAATTTGACAGAATATGGATGCATACACCTGGGTAAACAGTTCAATCCTAAATGCTGTTTAAGCTCATGCCTACGTGATCTTAAAAGGTCTGTTCTGCAGACTCCTTAACTCATCTTGCTGGCTTTTGTATACAACCCGAGCTCAGGGCTGAAGACCAAAGCCTCAGACCGAAGAGCCAGACCTTCCAGGCTAGCTCCCACAATCCCAGAGATGTTTAATTATGATAAATTATAAACATTTTCTCTGCATTAATAGTGCTCTTTTAAATGACTATATAATTTATACTAATTAATGCTGTATTATATTTTATATTAATAAAATGCTGTATTAAAGGTTCACATCACTTAAAAAAGAGTGACTACTGTCTCTCAAATCACCAATTTAGACTGAAATGCTCCTGATTCACACTTATATAAATTAACAAAGAGCGAAGCTTATGGTTGGTTTCTTCCCTGTACATGCAATGGACAGCACTCTGCTGCAAAATTACATGGGGGTGGATCCGGAGCTTTAATGAACTTTCATGATGTTGTTATCACACATCACCCGTGAAATTAGGAAGCACTAGAAAATGATGCACACTGGTACAAACAAGGTGAGGAGAATTTGACCAAACAGGTCCTGAATATCTAAGTCCTGTTTATGAAGAAAACATAATAGTTTGAGAAGTGTTAAGGCACATTGGAGATGTCTGCCTTCAGGAACGCAAGCAGAATCAAATGAAATTCTGTAATACAGAGAGTCTCACATGCAGAGACCATACAGTGCATTCTCGTATTTACCTGACATTAAACACTGGAAATGAAAAAAACAGATGCTACCCAAAGCTTCAAAACTAACATGCCAGGTACAAAACAGCAGATACGAATCAATGCAGCAACGAGTACTTGAATAACTACATGATTTTACAAACAGTAATGCAAAGGCTAATTTTTGTTTTGGCTTAAAGCACGGAAGCGTATATATAAGAAAAAGGCACGGAACTGACATTTAGAAAAATATTGACAGATTAAAGTATACAGAGAGAACTGGCTAACGTATACAACTGTACACAGAAACAGCCTGACCACTTTCTGAGCATTAGTGTCACCCTGAAGAACCTTTTTCGCTAGTGACAAAGGCTCACGCTACACTGTTGTACAGGGGAGACACTCATTTCTTTTAAAAAAGAATTACATTACATATTTAAAAAAAAAAACAAACACAAAAGAAACCCCAAATCCCAAACACCAAACTTGTAGCTGCTCTTGGCCTGGTGATCACAAAGAACTGCCTAACTCTCTCCCTCCTCCATCCCACCTGCTTCACAACAGACAGCGGTCTCATCCAGCACATCAGCTATGCAACAGAACATTTTGAATCCCCACTAGAATGGGGTGTATTGTCTGGAGGACTTACTCCAAGCTACTCTGTTTTTCCATTAATGCTAAATTACAGTCATGTGTACAAAGACGGAAAAGCAATTCCTCGCCAAAAGGCAACTAAAGAATCACACTCCTTAATTTCCCTGTAAAAAAAGCTACCAGGGAGTAACTTCTTTTTTTTTTTTTTTTTCCCCTCCCAAAATAAAACCACCCCCGTGCATGTACATGGAACTGAGTAACACTATATGGTCTCCACACATATGCACTATTCTACCATAGCCATTAACATGTTAATTAAAACTTGATAATGTTATGTGTGTATACACATACACACACAAAACCCAAGCAATGTCTCCACCTTTTTCTGACAAGTTATACTGAACTCAACACTTTTCCATGTTTAGGCTAACATAAATAGCCACTACACAATCCAAAACTGGTTGTGCTTTTTTTTTTTCTCTTGGGCTTCTGTACTCCCACAGAAACCCACTGACTTCTACTCGTTCCCTTTCTTTCATACAGATGCTTAATTCTTCAGGGAAAAGGAGGGACGATCTAGTCTAGTTGCCGGGTTGTTTAGCAGAAAAGGATTCTCAAATGACACCAGTTGTTTGAAAGTTTCTTCTTCATTCTCTTCGGAATAGGAAAGTCTTAAACTGGAGATCCAGCTTGTGCGTCCCTCTGAAATAGTCGAGAGGCTTGCACCTAGAAGGGGGCTCCTGTCAGAATCATATTTATGACCTGCGGAGCCTTTCCTGACATCTTCACCAAAACCTTGCTGCCAGCCCCAAAGCCTTAACTTCTGCCTGACCTTCACCCAGCCCTCGGCACTGGTCTGGAAATAGCAGGGGAGGGTAACGGAACAGGACGCAGCACCTTCGTACGTTAAATCACTGTTGCGTGGGTGTCCAGACATGAGTTTGGAGGGGGTTCGTTTGAGGTTTTTTTGCTTGGTTTGGGGGGGGTTTAAATCACAGTCACTGTCTCAGAACACCACAAACTCACTGCGTTGACTATAATCCTGCGAACAACAAGGCTGTCACTGGTAGAGTCATACTAGTCAGCTGGAAGGCTTTCTTCCCCTCCACAAAAAGGGGTTTTTCCCTGATTAACAAAGAAGCCACAAAACCTTTCGGTGAACACTAGGGCCACGGTATGCATGTACCATTTTTTCTATCTGTCTGTATTACTGTTGTAACTGTTTATACTAGAAAATTGATTCATTTTCATGAAATTGATAAGCTTAAAAAAAACCAAAAACAAAAACATATTCTTCGATGTGGGGAAATGGTGACTCACAGATGCACACACTTTACATAATCACTGGCTTATAAGGAATAAAGAAATATACCGGTTTTCAATGTAAAGCCAGACAGATACTCCTCATCCTAGCTGAGTCCGCAGTATTGCGGTGGGAAAGGTGTGCTGGGGTTGAGGGGCATGAAAGAGCAGACTGCAGGCAAACTACACTAAATATTTGGAGAGATTTCAAAGCATGTGTTAGCAAGAGACTTAGACAAATTAAAGTTCTGTCTCCAAAATAAATAGCACTTTCCTGACAGCTCTCTTATTTTTTTTTTCCTGCTGATCTTTTATTTATTCAGATTCTCCTGCTTGGCTACCACTTAACACACATCACTTACTAGTCATCATTATTCAGTCACAATTTAAGGTCTCATCCAGTCACGATCTCTTCTATTTCTGACTGCAGTCAATGGTTGATGCCTATTTATGTTAAAAGTGGAAACGGAACATAACCCTGGGATTATTAATGATGCCCTTATAATGTTACTTGCTTTTCCACAGGTCTTCTAGTGTTTTTCACTTAACTCTGTAACTAAAATACTGCCAGCAATCTCCTTGCACTTGCAGTCATTTTCCAATTTCATCATGCCTTAATAAAAAATGCCGCACAATAATAACGATTTATAAAGCCTGTACTTTCAATGAAAACAAGTTGACAGTCACTCCACAAATAAAAATCCTCGTGCCTCCACGACTTTCCTTTGAGTCATGAGTAAAGAGCAACTAGATGTTAGAAACTCTGAATAACCCACACACCCACACTACATGCGTCCGAAGAAGATCATTTCCCAGCAGACATTTGTGGACTCGTTACCAACGATCCAGCTGCTAATTTAGCATCTGCTCTTGTTCTCGGGTTACCAGCAGGTCCCTCCCTACCCCACAACCCCACTCTGAATGGGTCGTACTCACGCACAGCTTTGCTTCTTTAAAATACATGGGTATATTTAGTAACAGTAAGCGACTTTACACGATAAGGAGGAGGCATGGTTCAGATTAAGTAGGTAACTAAAACTCAATCAAATAAATCAAAAGCAGGCTTCACAAAACAAAAGTTTTTGACTTGGTCATTTCAGTAAAGATTTGAAAGTGGAAAAAAAAGCTTTGTACATGAAAAGTTAATCTAGAAGAAAAAAAAAATTCCCTTTCCCTAAAAGGCAACTTGCTGCGGTTCATTTAAACTAGAATTTCTTCACTAAGAAACCAAAACATGCAAGATATGCCATGTATTTTTGCTGTATAAAGTGAAAAAACTTGTATTTTCACAAGTTTATTTTTTTTAAAACTGGATTCAGACATTAAAACATTACTTTCAGCTTTTCTGGAAAATGAAACTGCCACCAGTAAAGTTCTCAACTTTCACTCAAGACTAAGTCAGTTTTGTAGATGAAAAGGTCCCTGCTCTTTGTATATTACATTCAATTTCATTAATAAAACTTAACTTCATGACTTATATAACGGTATCATAAAGTTACACAACATTCACTTGTTTTGATTATTAAGAAGTTTTGAGATGGGGTGAAACAAGTAATGTGCTAAAGTACTAAACCAATATTACTCCATCTACTGCATACGTACATACAAATTGAGCCACTCTGTGACAAAAATAATTTAACGCAATTAAGTATTAAATGCTATTTAAAAGAAAACATTTTTCACTGTAAAAAAATAAGTGCATTATCACCTACTTGGTTCTCCCATTTAAGGGTTCATTGAAATACTGTTCTATTAGAATACATTTCTTTATGCAAACTGTAATAAAGATGGTGCATTATGAATTACAGACTGATTTAAGCACAGAGACATACTCAGACATAAATGAATTGGTACCAATATTTAGATCTGTAACCGGAGATCATATGGCTTGTTATCTATTTTATGTAATTACAAAGGACTGTATCAGCGTACACTCATATTGTCTAAGCTTGAAAAGAGCCAGATTCAGACTAAGTGAGAAAAAAAAGTAATTATATTCTTACCCAAATCCTACTTATACAGCTAAATCTAAGGTTTTTAAGTGTTTCTTCTAACACGCTGGTTGTAAAATTCACATCTAATAATGTAAAACTTCATGATTATTACTATACCTACACAAGTTAACTTGTTATTTTGTGGACGCATTTTTCCCCCCCTTTCTTCTGCAGCACATGAACCCCCAGTGAGAGAAGACAGCAGAGAGGGGAGTCTGGGGAGAAAGGTGTCAGGGGAAAAAAAAAAGACAAGCGGCTTGAGGAAAGCAATTTACGTAACCGCGCGCTTCTAAACCTTTCCTTTATCACATGCCCAGCCGTGCCTTTACACACACTCCCTGGGTCTGCTGGTTCGGGACTTTCTGGGCCCATGTCAGCAGTAAGGACACCGTTAGAGGCACCAAAGCGGTGCTGAAGCCTACCTACCAGGGGAGTCACCGCTCTGCCAAGAGCTACGGGTTTGCCGACGAGACCGGGAAGGACCTGGGAGACCGAGACCGAGGACAGCATGGCCGTCAGACGGCAAGCCATGGCAGAGGGATCTCCTTCCAGCGCTTTTAGAACACAGCCCCCAAGCAGCGATAACTTTACTCCAGATACGAATTCAACTACGCGGTTCTCCTCTCCTGTCATGCCACAAAATTAGAAACTTGCAAGAGAGAATTAAAAAAAAAAGGCCAGGAGGAATAAACTTCACTATCAAGGGACAGTTTCATTTTTTCCAAGTGTTTTCTCCAAGTGAGCATTATCTACTCTGAGCTCCCAGGGACGTACGTGTACTTTCAGACAATTTTTATAAAACCATGAAGACCCGAACTCCATGACTTGTGAAATCTGCAGGCATCATTGCCAAACCACAGAAACACACTGACCGTGTCTCGTCAGCACCGAGCTATACAAGCCAGTACAGAATTTCAGGCAATTTTGAGTCTGCATCAGATGTCAACGCGGCTGCACCCTACAGCGCAGCAATAAAAACGGATATCCCTCGGTCCTCATCTTCCACATGCATTTTGAGGAACGCGAGCTACCTCCCAAAATTTGTTTCAACTCACAGTACCACCCCCCTAAATAAGGAGAGTCTCATTGGGGAACAATTAGTTTCCCCGTGTACAGCAAATTTTATAATCTATAAGCTTGCATGGTCTGTCACATCATTATCCTCATAAATCCGTCCATGACTGCAACATTTGCTCGACGCAAACAGATTGCAGAAGAATTCTGGAAGGAACGGCACAGCTGTACGACACAGTGGACATGCTGGCTCCAGAAGCAATACGGTAGCATTTATTTCCAGTATTACTCAACACACATTGCCCAAAGCACAGCTTTTAATCTTCCATCTGCAACTCCATGTGAAATACGAACACATTAATTCAGAGATAGGCTGCAATTTTCAAAGAATCCTAGAATAGTCACACATTTGCTTCTAAATGCTGAGAGCCTACCAAACCAGTAGGATGAAAGAAGAATCTGTTTCCTTCTACAAGCAGTAAAACAGATCAGTGCCACGTGCTCATTCTCCTTTGTGCTACCCATCGGTACAAAGGCTTGCTACTTAGACCACCTGTATGCAAGGACTAGAGCTGTGCATCAAGCATCTATACCCTAAATCCTTCCTCACACTTGCTCCCAAGCAGTTGCACATGTACGACTCACCAACATCCCATAAAGCAGCCTCCAAAACAGCTCCTCTGTGGACTTCTCTATGCCTACGTAATTTAGTTCCGAAGAATTGAGGTCTTTTCTGTGATAAGCACTATGGAACAAATCACAGGCACCTCAGAAGGCACAAAAGGAACATGAAGTCTCCAATACACTTAGTTCCCCAAATTTCATAAGGAAATTTATCTGGTTGCTGGAAGGTAAGACAATACTATTTTTAGTCTCTTAACTGCATCACTATAGTACAATTGAATGCCACTGAACTTACTGTTTTTCTTTCTATACTCGGTGATGGTATCCTCGATAAAGGAAAAAGCAGCACAGCAAATCGAGAAAAGTGTCTTTAGGGAGTTTTAACGTTTTAACCTTAAATAATGCTTGGTGAAAGCAATTTAATGCAGGAAAACCCCTGTTGCTGACTTGGGGTTTTGTCTTCAAATAAACAATGCTTATGAAAGATTTATAAGTATTTGAGTACTGTTACACAGGTATAGCCAGGTGCTAAACGGGGCATGAGGGGTTTCTTTGCAATCTGAGCTTCCACATTATGTTTTCCCAAGTAACTGTCCAGAAGGAAAATTCAGTCTCCATGCTAGTGACATGTTTGTAACCATCTGCTTGGGGAAAAAAAAAAAAATGGCATAGGCTAGATTATTTCTCCAAGATTAATCAAAAGGTAACTATAAAAGAGAAGCAAAATAATATATTTTCCCTTTGCAACTATTTAGATCATTCACTTGCAGGGTTGATCTGTACCAGAGGCCGACATGCACATCCTCTCGAACGATGGCAGAACAGAGCTCTGCCCCCGTCATTGTCCATGGCCCCCTATTCAAATTTGGCACCTAAGTTTTGCACTCAGAGACTACTTATGTGAAGACAGCTTAATATTTTACATACAGCACAGAGCTGTTTGTCCTGTAACAATACAGGTAAGTGGAAATTTACATTAACAAATAACAACTGAAAACTGTTTGTACATACACCACTTTTTAAAAAAAGTTCATTCACGCCCCCCCCCCAAAACAAAAAATTCAGCATTGCCAGGTGCTTTCAAGGTAAATTTAAACTAAACTGTGAAATATGAACTCGTTTAAGACCTTTTTCCCACCTATCACTTGAATACTAAACTGCATTTAAAAATATGAAGTTATTCTCAGGCAGTAAATTAGTATATAAATAATTGGCAATGCACCGCAAGCAATATTTCTTTCCAAGTAACTCCTTATGAAAATGAAGCAGCACGGGGAATTTACGGTGCTTTTCATGGCAAGAAACCCACAGTATCTGTATAAACAGGTTTTATACTTCAGGCAGTTTTATTTTTGTAAAATATTTTCCAGCAGACCTGGATCTCATTTTTAATAGGAGAAAGTATAGTATTTAACCACTTGAATGCAAAGAGATTTCATTCCAAAATAACTATGGCTAATTTGAGAATACACAATAATAAACAATACGCAATTATATAGATGAGCAGTATTCTTAAATAAGGCCAGCGTAATGGCATGACAAGTTGTGGGCTTTAAAAAAAAAAATAAAAAAAAATATTAGCACTACCTGGTCTTGCAAAGACAAGTGAGAACAGAAACAAGTGACCTCCTTATCCTCAACCAGTATGAACAATATACTGTTAGTGTCCAAGAGGTCTACAGCTGTAAAATACTAGTGGAAACATGGCACTTTGAAGTTTACCATCATGTAAATCAAGAAAAGCAACCGCAGGTGGAAAATGTAGGGGAATATAGGCACTGAACTCACCTATCTTGACCTAACCACACAAACCCACCTCACCCTTATATGATGAGATACCCAATTTTTGTTATTTCAACATAAAACATAATCCAGAACCCCAGTAAAGAGACAAGAGCAGTGTGCACCCTCAACTATTTCACCCATCTGCCCCAGCGAAGCCCATGCCGGTCCCTCTCCCACCGGTTTGACGCAGGAACAGACCCAGAGATTTCAGCTGAGCTGCTTGGGATTTGCACACCTCAGCCTGGCAAGCAAAGCAGAGCAAAACCAGACTCCATGGGCTCTTTGGCTCAAAAGCTGAATATTAAGGCAATGGGAGTGTAGCTGTGCCCGCTTCCCTCCGCGCTAAACGGGTCATGTAAATTCAAGCTGCTTCAGAGCAGCTGACCAAAGCCCCATTTCCAATATTGCATTAAACAATTAACCAGTGCTTTTGCTCCTCTTCAGTCTCTGGCAAGTGCAAGCAGGCTCTCTGTCTCTGTCCCAACAGACTCCCATAAACCATGGGAACAGACAGACCCTGAGTCTGCCCAGCTTCTACTAGTCATTTTGTATAATATTACACTAACAGCCTTAAAAAATAAATAAATTTTTAAAAATTAAAAAAAAAAGGATGCTTCTAAGAAAAAACAAAATCCCTGGTTTGCCTTACATGAGGCTGGAAGAAAATAAACCTTAAAGAAAATGGAAAGCAACAACACAGCTGAGCCAGGAGAAGGAAGACCCTGTATTTGATCCTGGCATCAAGTGCTAAAACCCACTGAGACACTGTTTATTAATTGCAAAATAGAACTACTAAAAGCAAGGAAATAAAATAACAGCTTGCATCCACTGATATTCAATTACTTCCAAAATTCACAGTTTGTCTTCTTTAGAAAGAAGAATTCTTCACCAAAATTACAGTCAATGTTGCTTAGAAGAGTAACATTTCCCAATACCTGTGAGGTTGAAAACTGGGTAAATACTAGTTGCAGAATAACTAACTGCTCTTTCAGGAAGGTATTCTCGTTTCTTACAAACCCATGCAAGAGTTGGAAGGGGAATTTAACTAACTGTATTTGCTTAGAAGTTAGGCAGAAAAGCAACTTTACTTTCGTCGTGAAACGGTTTAATCATCGATGTACAGTTCTAGGACTGTGCTTAGGTAGTCTCTTTCTAGATAGTTTTATGAAGGTTGTACAGTCTACAAGACTTGAAGGGACAAAATTAGCCAAATAAATTTATTACATAAAACTGCAGTGTAACTTTTTATGCTCCTCCTAAACACACAGTAATTCAGAAAATCCACAAATCTCTGAATTTCAGATAAAATACTGTTCTGTAATTACCCACATAAAACGCAAGGCATAGCCGTCGTCTTTTTTTCATTTCTTTTTTAAGTTTGACCCTGGACTCTATCCATCACACACAGATACATCTGTGTTTGTCTCGCAATGGAAAAGCTAGGTTTGATAAGAAGAAAGTAATTCTGCATTAACACATTATAATCAGGAACAACAGACTCGATCTGAAGATAGCAATCCTCGACTTACTAATGTAAGCATGGGGGTAAAGTTATCTTCGGGTTTATAAAAGCCCTGATGGAGTCTGAGAATGATGTCCTGGCACACTCTGGTTTCTCCCCAGCATCCCTGTGCCAGGCTGACCTTGGGCAAGTTCAGGACACACAGCTCGCTGCTGAAGGATCCCCAGCTTCCCTGGGTACAGAAGGGTTTGGGACTCACTGGTCCCAGTCTGTCCCCCTAGACAAGGCACTACCCAGGGAACGAAGCTGCACAAGAGACCTTAAGGAGCCATAAAACAAGACAGTAAAAAGACCGCGTGTCTCAAAAAGCACAAGGTTACGCACATCCGACGTCGTGACATTATTTTAGCACGCGATGCTGCTCTGTGCTGCTACGAGATGACCGAGTGACTCTCCAGTTTAGCACAGGCAAAGAAACAGAGGTAATTGAGAGCAACCAAAATAAATAATTGCGTTAATTACAACACAGGCAGTTTAGCAACATGATCTGACCTATTTGTAGCTGTATTTAATGAACTGGTAGAGTCAGTCTTCGGAGCACCTGAAGGTGTCACAGTACCAAGATTTTAATCACGGCAGAAGCCAAAGGCTGGTCTCCTTCCCAAGGAGAAAGCCCTGTCCTAGCAGGGACCGATCAGAGCATTCGTCAGATCGACTGCGAGCAACACCACAAGCCCCATCAGAGCAGAGAAAGCTGTGCTGACACTGAAACATGAGCTGTACCCCCAGGGAACCCAGGAGTAATTTATTTGGTATCCATGAAAGTGTAGGCTGGGTACCAAGTCACTCAAAAAAAAAAAAAAAAAAAAAAAAAAGGAATCTGGATTCACACCAAGATATTCCCTCATCAACACCCAGAACCATTGCTGTGCCGTTCAGAAATAAAGCACCACCACAGGAGGAGAGATCGAAGAAAAGCACAGAAAACAGTTTTTTCTTCCAATTTGGCTGAAACTATTTATTGATTTTGGAGACTCCTCTTGCGGCACGCTCAGACAAAAACAGAAGGGAAAATACATGTCCTGTGCACAGTAAGATCAGACATGCCATGCTTGATATATTTACGTAGGTGGTATTTTCGCTGCATATGCAAGATACTGACCTCAAACAAAAAAGAAAAATGCAGAGAGAAAAGCCATCTAAGCACAGAAGTAAGGACAAAAATGAAATAATATGTTTTATTATAAAATAACTTGGAGTTTTTAATCTATCTTTTTGGAACCTGCTAAAGCAGGGAAAAAAAAATAATGTTTATTATACCTCACAATAACTCTACACAACAGAAATAGAAGAAAGATTAGCATTTTAAAGGGTCTTGAACAGAATTCGCTATTTTATTTTCTCTTACATTAGAAAGCTGCTGCCATAGCTCCCAACAGACCTCCAGGGCGAGCACAGGGGAATGCCCACTGCGGCATGTGTAGGGCAGGAAGGAATAGACGAGCTTTTAAAACAAAAGTAATCTAGATAATCTAAAACAGAGCTCATTGCAGCTTTCTTCTTGTGTCCCTGGACAAGTCAGCTTTGACCGAGCCAATTCTGCATCTGGTGGATCTTACGTACGCCGCAGGATGAGGACTTTCACACAGCATCGGAGGACAAGCTCCTGCTCACCATCACACCATCTCCTGACACCATGTAATACAAGCACCGAGGAGAAATCCAGCAGTCTCACCCCAAAAAACCAAACTGCCTTTTCAGAGGAAGGGCACTAACAGACAAACAGGAATGACTGTCAGACCTGGGAGACGGCAACAACTGATTATCAATGGTGCATTTGTACTCAGGCCCTTGAATTTGGTTGTTCTCCAGTCTAACTAAACCATTAAAAGATTAACAAAAAGCAGTAATATAAACAGGTTTTATATCGTCTTACTATGAATGCTGGCACATATACTTATTAAAACAATGTTTGAGAATTCAGAAAGCATCTCATCAGCCATCAATGTTACCTGTTCTAAATCTCATGTATTTGTGTGGTCTTCAAAAAAAAAAAAAGTCATTAAGCCTTGATTACTGAAAACCAACAGAGTTCTACCCTTCTGGCTCAATGTCACAATAAAATGTCAGTAACAGTTGATCAGATCAGCATGCATTTATATAAATAAAACCTGACACACAGCAAAGGAAAACAGGTACGGCAAACAGAATCATACTGCTTGTTAGTCACGCTTGGTGAAAACATAAAGTAACATCTGAGTAAGTACTTCTGGATTGGTACTTGCTGTTGAACCTTACGGTACAGCTATATTTAGAACACTGATAATATAAAATGTAAATTTCTTGCTCAAGCTCCATGCCAGTGATACGACTTTGTATCTTACCTGTTTGTTTTGTTGAGTAGAGGAAGTTTTCACTGTTAGCACCACAAAACCAGCATGGCTCAGAAAGACCATATTTTCTTCTAGCCTTTGGGTCACTGCTAGAGCTTGCTAAGGAAACATGGATTGCAACACAACAGCTTCGGGAATACTGAGGTTTATGTCTATCTGGCTTCTTGCTCGAAGAAAAAAGGAGGACTCCAGGCTGCCGGGCGGTCCTGGCACTTTGGTGTAGTAAAAGCTACTGCAGGTTTAACCCTCAGCCCCTTCTGTGCCGAGCAGGTCCCTGAATGTGGGTTTTCTGTAAGTGAGCTCCCTAATTACCTGGCTGCTGATTACTTAGGTGAGGGACTCTCCATTGCACCTTACTGAGCCGTTCCACTTTGCATACACCGAAGTAACGCGGAGAGAGAGAAGCAGAGCAACTCACAGACCAACTTTAAAACTTATGCACAGGTCAATCACCTTTAATAAAAATAAAACACTGGAGAATTCAGACCCGAACCTGAAAAAGCTGCCTGCCTACTGCACCTCTGCAAGTACCTCGGGCCCAGCCTACACTAAGTTTTCACTTCATTTGCACCTTTCCTACCTGCTTTAATGATGCTCTCTGCCTTAAAAAAAAAAAAAAAAAAAAAAAAAAAAACCAGGGTTCTATCATTTTTTGACTACCAGAGAAAGCTTTATAACTCATGCTTCTTCACTGAAACTGTCAGAGGAGGCTGCCAACTCTCTTCCATACAACACACGCCAAGGAACACACAAAACACAGCTTAAGGTGCAAATATCAGGTTGAATTTACAGGGTCAGCAGTAAGAAATTAAATTTTTTGTCCCACAGACACTCTCAATCTGGAAGCTATAGTAAGAACAAAGGAACATAAACAGAAGAACCATTCCCAATCCATTTTCTTGCCCATTTCTCTGATTACGACAACTACTCTGCACAAATGCACAGCATCTTAGGCAGCTCGTTAGCTGGGACATTAACGGAACCAAAAAGAGACGTTTCTGGTGAGACGGGACTACAGCGGGTACGAGATGCTGTGTGTCAGCACCATGGCAGCGCAGCCCTGCCACGCAATCTCCGTGACTCACTCCCTGGCATGGGTTAAGTCCCTGGCTCATCACTGACACTCTCATGCTGAAACTATGACAACAATACACAATGATATGCAGCCTGGCTCACTGGGCAACTAGCAGCCCTATACGTTAGCATGCTCTATACATTAAGAGGATTAATACGTTAATACAGGTTGTAATTTCTGT
Source organism: Haliaeetus leucocephalus (assembly GCF_000737465.1). NCBI lineage: Eukaryota > Metazoa > Chordata > Aves > Accipitriformes > Accipitridae > Haliaeetus > Haliaeetus leucocephalus. Next base: position 2,624,335 of record NW_010972439.1, on the reverse strand, counting down.
TAGCTGGAAGTGCAGCTACTTTTAAAAGATCCTTATATCATAATTTCAGCTGGAAACACAGGTTTTAAGTCTTTTCTTATTTCCAGCTTCTACTGCAGGAGCTGGCTTGACCCCCTACAGAAAAATAAATTTCTAAAGACCCCTCAATCTCTCAGAAGCAGCATTAAAGTGTGAAAGCTGTCAATTTTCATGGAAATCACAATGTCAGAGCAACACAAAAAGCTGCAGTATACAGACCGCTGTCGTTGCCAGAAAATCAAGTGTTTGCTGATGCTAACAGAGTAGCTAAAGGCCAGACACAGGGGAATACTTGTTAAGGCACTGAATTGCAATTCAGGAGAAGTGAGGTACTTCCCTAACTCTGCCACAGGCCTCCTGGCTGCTTTCGGAGCAGGTCATGTAAATGTGTTCATGCTTTTGCCTATATAAATAAAGTGGAGTCTCCTACATGTATTTCTTTAACCCAAAAGAATATTGTTAGGAAGCCTTCATAAATGCTTGTAAGGTAATTCAAGTCTGTGACAACAGGAGTCTTAAATATTTACGACACTATAGATATTTAAGAATAAATACACGTATTTAAGAAAATCCTCATTCCTTTGACGGCAAAAAAAACCCCACCCTCTTCATTCTGGCCATACTCATGCACTGTCATCTGAATTACTCAGCAAAAAGCAATATACCACTTCTCTAGCAAGATTAACTACACACAAAGCAGCCATGTGTTTACTGAACTGACTTCAAAATAAATATTTAAGAAGTTGTTTTTCTTAATGGTCAGCATCATCTAAAAGTGCGCCCATGAGAGTGCTCTAAATTGTAATAACCCCCGCTCTCCGGACCTTTATCTAGTGCAGCATCCTGAAATTCACTGTAATTGGTGCAGCTTGCCCAGATGGGGTGGCAAGTAAAAATCTGTCCCATCAAAGCACAGTGCTACCTCCTGCAGAGCAGTAAAGTGCTTTCATGAAGACAAGCAATTCGACTAAGATGTAAACTTACAGGAGCAAAACCTGCAGAAAAATGAATCTGGAATTACAAGGGGAAGATGTAAAGAACAAACAAGACAGGCGAAAGAGAAGGTTCAATTTCATCTAACAGTGGCAGGAGTAGCATAAAAGAGCAAAATGAAAAAATACAAGAGATATCCATGGGAAAGAAAACAACGAGAGACGACTGGGAGACTGGGAGAGTGAAAACAAATCCTGAATATTCTAGACAGCCCAGAAATGGAAGAGACTTTAAGAAGCCATCTATTTCATCCTCTACTCTGGTACAAGACTAACAGATTTCTGAAAGAAAGGAAAAAGAAGAAGAAAGGGAAAAGTAAGATAGGAGAAATGGGAAACTGGAATTCAGAAAGAACAGCTGTCAGGACTGGATTACATTGTGTTTATCTCACCATTTAGCTTATTCTTACAATTAGCTTGCTTATCTTCAGCAATCCCGAGATGTTAGTCACGACTGAAAATAGAAACGTCTTCCAGCATATTAGCTCAACAGTTTTATTCATATAGAGGTGCAAAACACAGTAAAAAAGACCTCGTTTCGTTTTACACAATAGCAAGCACAATTCTCCTGTCACCATTACCAGAGTTTTATTTAACGTGACGTATCTCCACTGACACAGAAAGAACTACTTTGGACCCAAACTACTTGTGAGAGGAAGATAGGGCTAATGTTGCCTGCGGTGCCAGAAAAATGTATTACAGAGAAGCTCCTTGTCTCAGGTGTACACATAAGAAATGCCACCTGAATTCTGTGGGAGCGGTGCAGTACAAACAGGGACACAACATGAAGGACAATGCCAAGAACACAAGTGTCAGCCTTGCAACTGGCCAAGGCAGCAATCTTCAAAGCCGGTACCACGCTGCTACTCTACATTTCTAACCACAGTCATCGCCCTTTGCCAGCCCGTATGCTGCACGTTACCCGGAAATCTCACATAAATACAAAACAGAGGAAATGCATGCAAATTGCTCAGTTTTCCAATATTGATTTAAAAATTAATTACATTGTTGTTTCTTCATACCCTGATTCTTGTAACATCTGAAGGCGAGATAAGAGTACGGCGTAACCAGGGTTACACAGATGTTCTGAGGACAACAGTGCCCAGCAGGCTTTTCCAGACAAGGTTTACAAATAACACCCTAAATACAAGCATAATAAAAACCTTACTTTTTCTTTTTTTTTAAAGCTGGATGGGCAGTTTCACAAAGTAACCCGCTTAACTATGTGGAGTAGGCATAAAATAATAGCAAAAGGTTTCAACAAGTTGAGATGCGCAACTTGCTCTGTACCTGGGGGCTTGCTTTCCCAGATTCTGCATGTAAATGTTACGGACATTTCACAGCCTTTATCTGACTTCCAGGGTGACTTCAATCCAGCAGGTAAGTCCCTCCAAAACAGGTGTGCTAATGTGTGCCTGTATTTGTTAGTACTATAAGGCCCTGTGAAATATGGAAGGAAGCTGAAGCACAGAAAATAAAGGTCCTACTTAAAGAAAGTGCTCATACATCTTAACATGGGGGATTTCCCCACATTTGCCAGACTCCAGAGGAAGCTTTTCTGTGCTCAGATGGAAAGGCATGGAGAAGGACCCAGGAACTGCTGGTTTCCATGGGACATGGAGATGCTTTCAGTGACGGGGGGAAGATGCTCTGCACTCTGCGAGGCTCCTAACGAAGCAGAACAGAACTGATCCTCTCAGTCCTCATTTTGGGCTTGAGCCTGCCATGCCACTTATGACCAAGGTATGTCTGTTATGCCGTATTACGGTCAAAAAAGTCACCTAACCGAGACACCCAGAGAGGCCTCTCTGCTCTCTTTAATGAAATAAGGGCAGATACAGACACCAAGGTAGTAGATTTTAAACAAGTGTATTTCTCTCTTCTAGCACCTGTTGCACGATCACAGAATAAATCCCGATTTCTGCTGTTGCTGCTGTTGGTCTTAAATTCACCTTCATAAGCTAAAATAAATCTTAATTAAATAAAGCATCATGGACTTAGTAAAGCTTTACAAAACTCGTGCCTAGCAATTAGCAACAATAAAATTCTTGGTGCTGAAGCCTACAATTATTTTTGAAACTGAGAAACAGGAAAAAACCTGCAAGACCATCACAAACTGCAGTTTTCCTTTGCTGTTTAAAACAAAAAAAAGCCCACAACAGTATCCTCCTTTTAAACATGCAATTCTCAAGCAGCTGTGCCACAAAACACACGTAGTCAATTTATCTGCATAAAGCACACAGCAGAGCTGCTCTACCCTGTACCAAATGATACATTAAATTAGTTCACTGTTTAACAAGGGAAACTGGTAAGGTTGCTGTTAATGATTTACACAGAGACAAAACAGCTCTGTCTAAACTTTCTTAAAAATCATGAAGTTGCGGTCATTTTAACCTCCCTTTCATAACTGCGAGCTAACCCAATTAATAAGCTGGAAACGTGTACAGCATTTCTTCTGCCATGAAAGGAAGGTATTTCTGCCACAGTGGCCTGAAAAGCCAGCGCTCCCTGGGCGCGCTCCATAGATGCGGCTCACGTCTGGGTTCATATGGGAACCAACAAGGACAGATGAAGCTGTCCTCTTGCCGCGCTTTCCTAGCCCTAGTGGATTTCTTCACTGGGCGAGTAAAACCTGATTAGGGACCAAACATCCACTAGTTTCCAGTACGGATGTTAGCAACTCAGGGACTTACGAACCGTTCAGTGAAGCCCACTGCTAACAGCACGGACACATCCAGGCTGGGAACCTCTGACTCGCAAGAAAAGGCGACAAGCAGTATTTCAAGGCTGAAATCAGCTCAAATAAAACAGACAGGCGGTCCCCATCCGTGCACATGACAGCGTTGCCACCAGCTTCCACAGGAGCGGATTAGCAGCCACGTGCTTTGCTATGCAGTATCGCAAGCGCGTCTTCACCTTACAAGCAGATTCACCTCCTCGAGCCGTGTCAGGAGTGATCCGACCGAAGTTAACGCTGTTACTGTAATTGCTGTTCGCATATGTGATATCTGAGTCTGGCTGCGGATGGGTTTACGCAGATGAAACTGGCTACGTAGGATTCAGGAGGTTTGTTCAGAAATGCCCTCAAGGTCATCTCTGAGATGCACTAATGACACCCTTTCTCACTGCAAACTCTTTAACAAATCTTTGGATACCTAGCAATCGAGACAAATTTTTAAGCAGCACTGCATCCGAGAAATGCTAGTTACTCTTCAAAGCACATGTGCAAACTGGCATCCTAGATCTCCTCTCGATCAGGATTTTAGAAAGCAGCTATACTATTGCATCAACTAAATACAGAGAGGAGAGGCACGTTATACCTACTGCTTTTCATAGAAGGGTAGCCTAAAAGGTCACAACCAAACAGGTGGGTTTTTAACTGGAATTAAGCCTTTTGTTTACAAAAAGAGCAGCAAGCTATACCGTGCTCTGCCGGTGAAAGAAACGTTGCACACCTATGGTTTCATTACTACAGCACTGGCAAGGGCATCTTTTCTTTACCCATCGCTCCGTTGTCTGTTAAGCACTGCAGGACTCCCTACCAAACACAGAAACTAAGGAAATTAAACCTAAGAGAAGCACTGTAGCCCACTAGCACGTACTTGAAAGCTGTTTTCTGCTTAGCTGAAAAGGAATTTACGACATAAACATTAGAACTAAAAATAAAAAAAAGCTGCTGAAGCAATCACAGTCTTTTCCAGCCGGTGCAGCCAGCCAGTGTGAAGTAGAGCAGCAAATTGCGGCGAGCGGACAGCACGGCTCTTCAAAACTTGCCCGGCTTCTGGCTCTGACAAAAGACATCGCTCAGGACTTCATCTTGCCGCCGCTCCCGTCGTTTAATTAACGGACCGGTCAATTCGCTGCTGGCCTACTGGGTATTCGTCTCTTCTCCCCAAAACCCCAACCAACCCCCAGCTCCCCCTGCGGCTGGCTGCTGTTCACGGGGACGCAGGGCAGGAGCGGCCGGCTCGGCGCTCACCGCCCGGCTCGGCGCTCACCGCCCGACCTCCCACCCTCCGCGCCGGGC